>NW_019211455.1:39054945-39062913 GCF_002443255.2 Varroa destructor | reverse complement strand
GTCGTCGTCGTCGTCGCCGCCGCCGCCGCCGCCGCCGCCGCTGCCGCCGTGTCGCTAGTAGTTGTAATAGTGTTGCATTTAAAGCCTTAGCGTTTTCACCGGGGGTCAATGCATTCTACTTCTTTTTTCTTTTCTCTGCTTTTTCGTCTTCTAACAAACAGACGAACTACACGAACCGATCATCATCATCATCATCATCACCATCGTCACTGCCATCGTCATGATGGTAATATCGGCGATAGAAGTCGCCGCACCATCGTCAGCGGCGGTCACTATTATGGGCATGCACATAATAATAATATAAAAAATATAATAATCCCTAGATCGATTATATATCGTCCGTTTTTCTCCTCTTATTTAGCCATGTCGCGGCGAACGCAATGGCCGGCGAAAAGTACACGACACGGGCGACCTGTACCCGCGTCTGTGTATCCAAGTATTATACATACGTACGTATGAGGATATACACACACAAATATATATATATATGGTGTCAACAAGAACAATAACAACAACAAACTAGATAGCACTCGTAGATTGTAGACTTTGTGTTCGAACTTTTTAGAGCCGCTATATAGATAGATAGTGGACCAACTCTTTCCTCGTGGAAATTATTCCCTCCTGTCTTACGCTTGTTGGCCAGATGATGCATAAAGAAGTCGACTTCCAGATTTTTGCTGAGCATTTCCTTCGGCTAAATCTACTTCATAAATGGTAAACCCGTTTGGTTCGTCTCACCGGCTAAAAACACGAATTAAAATTCTGAATATATCGGATCAAAGTCGGAGAAAACGAGTAGACTGACAGCATTGTTTAAACATGGCAAACAAATGAGTTCTACGTCATTAGGCAAACAAGTGAGACACAATCGGCACACGATCATTAACACTCCGCGGGAAAAAGATGTTCTGAGTTTTTTTCTTGGTGTGCCCACGTAAGCAGTAACGATCGCTTAGCGAGAGACTCTAACCGTTGGAAGGAGATGTTACTTAAACGTCTGATTTTGGCCTTGCGTTTTGTTTATATGGAAACCTCGGTAAAAGGTTTTCTATGAAGACCTAACTTGTCCCGTGAAAAAGGCTTTTATACCAGTAAAACAGGATGCGTAATGTGGTTGGCTTTAACTTTAAAATAACATATTTTTATTTGAACAGTATAGAATACGAGTGTTTCATCATATTTTGCAAGGACATCTCTTGACGGGTATGTCAGATGAAGAGAATAGTCTTCGTGGAAAAGACAGCTCTTTCCCAGAAAACTTAGCCCTTTTTTTATTAAAAAATAAAAACTTTTCCAAAAAACACTTTTATAGCCAGTCTATGTGCTACGTAAAAGTGTTTTGTCCGGGTTTCAGTCATAAGTTAGACTATTTTAATACCTACTGAGCACGTAAAACTAGTTCCTCTCTAGAGCAATATAACTACCTTAAAAGCGTTCCGCCATGTCTTTCGGTATAAGGTTCCCACTTTTCGTATGAAATTTCGTAGTTTTTTTACCATCATACAGCTACGACTTTTCATCTCAATGTGGTAGATCAGTATTCCTCTAATTTCATCTTCTGTTAACCACTAGGCCAGAGATTTAACGCACTCTGTCCTGTTTCAGGTAGGTCAGCGCGCCAGTTGCCGTCCTTTAAATCAACAACCAGATTATCAGTGGTCGACAAGTGATCCAACGCAAAAGCACCAGCCTCATTCCCACTTATTCGTAGCATTACGTCGGCATGACCTGAACAGCTCCTGCTATTAAATTGTTTTGTTAACGTTCGTTTAAGAGATTTCTGCAATATGAGTCGCGCTTGCACCTAGTTAACTTGCGTAGACTTAAGTATATATTTCACTTGGTCGGTCTGCCCAATTTCAATTTCCTTGACCTTAACATATGGGAGTGCCACGTACTTGTAATCAAAGTGTGAGATTGAGTATCCCACGATGTTTTGAAATTGACCCCCATATCTTTTACAATACAAGGTACGGCAAACATTATATATGTTGTTGCGTCAAATTTGCTTCGATCCATTGAAGGAAAGCGAATCCGTTAATCAATTACGTCAAAAGGCTGAACGCTTTGTGGTTGCCGGAAAGAGTTACGAATCCTCTAACGATATACTCCTGCTTAAAATCTTTCTTAGTCGCCAGACAGCCTTGTATCGTTTCTTTTCACATATTTGTCCTTTTTGCGCAACCTGTCGGAAGGTACTAGCAAACCTATGAGGGAAGAACTCATTGAAGACGGAAGGAGACTAACTCCTTTCGAAGATGCTTTTAATTTATCAACAGCCCGAAAGATACTTCTTTCTTTTCTTGTAGCTCTGCTGATTATAAGAGCAGCGGTAGAAATCCTTTGCAGGACAGCCAGAGAAATGCTATTAAAGGCCTTCCACGGTTAGTCATCGTTGCCGCTGCGGAAGCAAAATAACTGAAAGAAGTTCAGGTTGAGGCTAACGTTGCCTGGGTCTAGCTCCAGCGCCGGATACTAGAAACCGAAAGTGTGGGGTGATTACTCACACACACGCCGTCGTCCATTACCGGCTTTATTTACTCAAAACTCGTGTGCCAACAACAGCAGGATCACAACCGCTACTATTACCACGACCACGAACAAAAGTACTAGCAGCAGTAACGGTAACGGCATGAAGGCCTAATAGGTTTGACTCATCTTCTTGGCGGGACAGAAAAAAGAACTCCAAAACTTCTTCAGTCCCTCAGTACAATCGTCCGGACCCTTCGGCTTTCTTCGCATCTTCCAGCACGAACTTCCTCAGCCTGTCTCCAACTCGTTCCCGATCCTCGTCATGCTCATTGACTGCTTTTGTTGAGTTGGGCTGTCTTTTCGACAGCTCATCTTTATTGAACAATAAAGGAGAAAAATGTGCCTAGCTCGTATGTTGAATCGTTCCGCTTACAGCTAGATAGAAAAACTATGCAGAGAAGGATATGTGGGCTTAAACACTATGGTTCAATAGAAAAACCTTAGAAGCTGATCGGAAGGTTTTCGCCTACAGGAAAACTTAAGGAAAGAAAGGGTGTGGGCAAATAAAATTGTGTCTCAAGTGTGGATGTTGCTACTCAGGTGTGTACATTCTAGTATCAAGACATTCTTGATAAACGTAACTTAACATATTTGAACTAGGGGTCCATAAAACAAGCTGAATTGTAATGCATGCGGTCCTTATATTGGAGCAGTTTAGTGAGTATCTGTTACATGGCCATGTTATTCTCTTCCAACTTTTTCTTCGTTATAATGTCCATCCTTTGATGAAGTAAAAACTCATTCGCAAAGGCGTTTATATACTGCATCCTTTTACAATGTTTGTCAATTACGGTGCCTTATGTATAATTATTTCATTTATTATGCCAAAGGTCTGATTAGTCGTTAGATAATTCAGAAGTCGAAACAATATGCAAGCTGACTTCGTTTTAAGGACAACTAGAATGACACATGCGATCCGATCGTATGTTAAGAATTGTGGCAGTGCTAGCCTTGATTCTTTCTACCGATTTAAAGCTTCGAGAGGCCTAGTTCTATGACTGCAATTAGCAATAGGCTTAACACAATCCTTAGGCTATGAATACATACATTTGCGTGCTCTAAACGTGTCCAGCGTGCGAATCTTGGCGAAATGCTCTACAGGGAATGTAGAATACAACAAAACGTATGATTGATGTTACCAGGTCCGTGCGGTCTCTAATAATCACACGCGAGTTATTTATATATAAGGGATAACTGTCAATAATCAATTAACATTATTCTTGTCCTTAAATCGCATCGGACTGCGACAATATTCCTGTTTTCAGGTCGTACTTTCGATCAGTTGCAGCGAACTACGACAACTGTCAATACAGCTGTTTAGACCAACGACATCGAAGCCCCTATTCGGCTAACTGGTAATATCCGTATTCGGACCATAGTCGGTCAACGCGAATAAGGAGCTACGGATAGAAGTAACGTCGAACGGGCGACAATCTAGATATACACGTAAATAAAAGTGTTTACCATAGCGTATCTTTTTCGTGGGAGCATCAGGCCGCCTGCACGGTCGTGTGGCCATTTCATTAGCTCAGTAGGTGACCGAAAAGAGGAAACACTTTTCTATAATTAATTATTATTTATACTCGTGCTCTCTTATGTCGAAAACCGGTCTGAATTGAGATAGCCTCTTCGGTGGCACGACCTGCGCGTTGAACCGGTCGGTGACTGAGTCGGCCGTGTTCAGTCTGATCAGTCAGCACGCCGTCATTGAGTTTGAAAATTTTTTTTCTCTGAACAACCTACTTATTCTATAGGAATATTTGCACGTCAAAATGATTGATAGCGTATAAGTGTCACGTAAAATATCTGCAAGCGTGCTTAACGTTCTGCTGTGACATACTATGGTATCATGTCAAACATCATTGTTGAAATCCATTCTATTATTCTTCGCGGCCAAACGAAGGCTGATAAATGGGTAATCGATAAATAAGTCAACGTTTAGGAAATACGTAGGTCCAGCTAAATAAATTTTTTCTTAGATGTTCTATCTTAACCATAAAAGGTGCGTGTTTTCCTAAATAAGGCCCTACGTCTGCTCTAACTACTTCAGTCACGTCGACGGTTTTCTGCCCGTTTATTTAAAGCGTGCTGTCGAAAAATTATTATTGTGACGCTTGTTGTCCTGATAACACTATTAATCTTGTTTTACGAAAAACATGATCGTAAATAGGCTTTTCCTGGAAAATATCTACCGTAACCTAGTCTGTCGTTGTGGCGCTATCACCCCCCGAATACTCTATTACCTACGTGCGCCTCTATTGTTCCTGTTACTGTAGTATCTTGTCATGTGAACCTATGATTAATCAGTATTCCCTAAAGGGCCTAGAGGGAACGTAGGCTGAATGCGAAGTGTTTTTTTTATGTGTTATTATTAAAGCGCAATCTACACGTGTTGCTGCTTTCAATAATGGGGACACAAACGCAAATCTCTCAGTATCTCCATAATCATGCTATTATACAGGCACGCCCTGTCAATGTATTTGTTAACCATTATTTCCACGAAGGTCTATTATAGCCTTGTTAGACAAAACCGGTGCCAAACGTGTTTACTTACAGAATACTAAGGAAGTTACGGAACTGCGAGATAATATTCCGCGCTATTTATTTCTTATCTCTATTGTATAAATACAAATTTAGATAATGAAATTTCATGCTAAACAGAAGAAAAATCAAAACCAGGCACAAACGTTTTTCTCAGACATTATCGTACGTTGGGTGAAACCTCGTATAACAGGCGGATTTTGCTGAAAATGATTTTCTCTAAGGTTAGGTTTTTCTGAAACGTTTCCCTTGCCTTTTACCTTTGAAGTAGTGGAAGTCTGATTTATCTTTCATTAGGTTGCGTAACCTTATAAACACTCTTGAGCTTCTCTGAGTCAAATTATCTGGGTCTTGTTTTGCCTATTTATTTCTTCACAGTCCACAGACACCATCTCAATCCAATGTATGGCTAGCAAGCGATTTGATTGATCTGGCAGAGAGAACTGATTTCAAAAAGGAAAAAACAGTGTCCTAATTTGTTTTCAAGCTACACAATTAGATCATGGGTAATGACATTTTTTTTTTATCTAAAAAAAAAAGCAAAGCATTTTATGTGGGTTCTAGCAACCAATTGAGTTGTTATGTATTTACCATCTCTATGGCTCTTCCTCATCTCGGCAGAAAATCCGTCAGATTTTGAGACCCTCGTCATCTACAAGCATACTGTTATAAATCTGATTCCCCAATAACTGGAAGATGTGATAATCTGTCAATGCAGAATCTGGAATGCAGATCAGCAGATGATCAGCGCACAACACCCCCTATTAAAAAGCCTTACTAAACGCTAAAAATAGAGATCTGGTGGAATTCTGGGTTCAGACGTGTTTCCACGAGCTGCCCATTCTTTGATCTGCTTTATAACCCTGTAGAGACACCGCTCTTCGTGACCTGTGCTAGTTTTGTTTAGAAACCTAAGAACGTGGTTGCTCAGTGTTCGGAGACAACGAGAAGGCACATCACCCTGTGTTCTACCTAACGTTTACGGAGCACACATGGCCCCATTTGAGGAAATCTCATAGATTGAAGATGCCTGATAAGGCGTACATTTTCTCCGCCGAACCCTGAATTGTTTGCTAGGTGCCATCGCTCAAAATACTTATAGGCGGCGCTTGTCGACACTGAATGACCGACCGGTGCCAGATGAATCCTTGCTTTAGGACCCCATTTTTAATGATTAGCCTTTTCAGCCATTGAATCCATATTATACACAGGCAAGTTTTCCGGTTTGTTTTGAAAACTGTCTGGTTTCGGCAAAAGACGGAACAGGGTAGGTGTGAAAAATACGCCTGTTCCCAAAAGCATCCATCCTTAAAGTCTGAACATGATAGAAAATTCTGGCCATAGCGGAATTAATTTGGAATAAACTTCTGTAAGGCAAGAGGCACTTTCGAAGAGTGTAGATGTAAATTGTAAAAAAAGACTTATAGAACTAATGTTCCAACCGTCTACACCTCTCGGCTGAAGTGGCATATGCTGCAAGCTAACATGAAACCAAATCTACTCTACTGATCTTAAATAAATGAAGCTCAATGAGTTCTATGAACAAACGAAGCTATGTATTATGTATTCATCATCACTCGTTACGGCTGTTCGTCGTCTCTCGACCGATCCGATGGGGAACTTCGGGTCTATTACCGAAAAATGTGTCAGATTGAAACCTTCGTCACTATCAAGCATACAATTACGAATCTGGTTCGTCAGTGACTGAAAAATCCAGCTACATCCTTCTGTTAGACTTAAATTGAGCGAGAGGGTTCATGCATAATACAATTCCATAGCCCCATTGCCCACATTGGGAATTGTCGCTAGCAGCAGCAGCAGCAATGGCAAAAGCGAGTCAAAATCAAACGAAAAAAAAAAAAAAAAAAGTCAAAAATGAAATGAAGCTCAGCTATGTAATAGATATTGCAAAGCAACACGAAGGCTATTAAAAATTCACTAAATTTCATTATATAATTGATTCTGAATAGATTTTATTTGATATTGGTGCATATTCTTCATTTAGCAGAAAAGTGAGCCTGATTCAACTTTTTAAGTTAAATAAATGGTGAGGTTACTGTCCGCACGTTTATAACGAATGGTGCTCAGTAAAAAATGTAGATATTATTTTATCAAATACTAGTAGAAATTAAGTTTTTGTACTTAATTTACATTCTATTTGAAAATATCATTTTCGAAGTGATAAAACTAAGTAAAAAAAAGAGAAGTACTACTAATTGAAAATTTTCAAAAATCCTCAATTAAAAATATTCCCATAATATCCAAATATTATATATAATTTAATCTAAATTACGCCTAGGAATCGTATCGTTTTCGATAAAAATAGTCCATATTGAAGGCAACTGGATATGATGCGATGCGATCTTTCTAGTCAAACAAAGAACACCTTTAACTTTCAACGAAAAATACGTTCTACCCATAGAGTCAAATAAATCTTTCAACATATTTACTATTCTACAAGATTATACAAAGTGGTTGGACGCGGTAGTGTCAAAACCCTAATATTTTTTCCCGCATCATGTGTTACATTGAAGCCTTAACCCATGAAACATATGCATTTAAGGAAAAACAATTACAAATGCCGGCTTTGGCTGTATAACCCAGCCATAGCAGAACACTGCTAATATATTGTTAGCTCACAGTACATGTCCGATGTTAGGTGTGGGGGGGGGGGGCCGATAGCGGCCAATAAGTTTACTGTTGATAGACTTTCAATGTCTTTCGTTGCAAGTTACTTAGAATTATGTCTAACACACTACCATCTATAACACTAACTATATACAGCTACTTTTTATAGTGAATCACTTATGTTTAACTTTATTACATTGTTAATATAGTACTGTTTGCCCACGTTCTTATAGACGGAACCAAGGATCGCTTATATATATATATATA
>NW_019211455.1:38976259-39054920 GCF_002443255.2 Varroa destructor | reverse complement strand
ATCACCCCACACTTTCGGTTTCTAGTATCCGGCGCTGGAGCTAGACCCAGGCAACGTTAGCCTCAACCTGAACTTCTTTCAGTTATTTTGCTTCCGCAGCGGCAACGATGACTAACCGTGGAAGGCCTTTAATAGCATTTCTCTGGCTGTCCTGCAAAGGATTTCTACCGCTGCTCTTATAATCAGCAGAGCTACAAGAAAAGAAAGAAGTATCTTTCGGGCTGTTGATAAATTAAAAGCATCTTCGAAAGGAGTTAGTCTCCTTCCGTCTTCAATGAGTTCTTCCCTCATAGGTTTGCTAGTACCTTCCGACAGGTTGCGCAAAAAGGACAAATATGTGAAAAGAAACGATACAAGGCTGTCTGGCGACTAAGAAAGATTTTAAGCAGGAGTATATCGTTAGAGGATTCGTAACTCTTTCCGGCAACCACAAAGCGTTCAGCCTTTTGACGTAATTGATTAACGGATTCGCTTTCCTTCAATGGATCGAAGCAAATTTGACGCAACAACATATATAATGTTTGCCGTACCTTGTATTGTAAAAGATATGGGGGTCAATTTCAAAACATCGTGGGATACTCAATCTCACACTTTGATTACAAGTACGTGGCACTCCCATATGTTAAGGTCAAGGAAATTGAAATTGGGCAGACCGACCAAGTGAAATATATACTTAAGTCTACGCAAGTTAACTAGGTGCAAGCGCGACTCATATTGCAGAAATCTCTTAAACGAACGTTAACAAAACAATTTAATAGCAGGAGCTGTTCAGGTCATGCCGACGTAATGCTACGAATAAGTGGGAATGAGGCTGGTGCTTTTGCGTTGGATCACTTGTCGACCACTGATAATCTGGTTGTTGATTTAAAGGACGGCAACTGGCGCGCTGACCTACCTGAAACAGGACAGAGTGCGTTAAATCTCTGGCCTAGTGGTTAACAGAAGATGAAATTAGAGGAATACTGATCTACCACATTGAGATGAAAAGTCGTAGCTGTATGATGGTAAAAAAACTACGAAATTTCATACGAAAAGTGGGAACCTTATACCGAAAGACATGGCGGAACGCTTTTAAGGTAGTTATATTGCTCTAGAGAGGAACTAGTTTTACGTGCTCAGTAGGTATTAAAATAGTCTAACTTATGACTGAAACCCGGACAAAACACTTTTACGTAGCACATAGACTGGCTATAAAAGTGTTTTTTGGAAAAGTTTTTATTTTTTAATAAAAAAAGGGCTAAGTTTTCTGGGAAAGAGCTGTCTTTTCCACGAAGACTATTCTCTTCATCTGACATACCCGTCAAGAGATGTCCTTGCAAAATATGATGAAACACTCGTATTCTATACTGTTCAAATAAAAATATGTTATTTTAAAGTTAAAGCCAACCACATTACGCATCCTGTTTTACTGGTATAAAAGCCTTTTTCACGGGACAAGTTAGGTCTTCATAGAAAACCTTTTACCGAGGTTTCCATATAAACAAAACGCAAGGCCAAAATCAGACGTTTAAGTAACATCTCCTTCCAACGGTTAGAGTCTCTCGCTAAGCGATCGTTACTGCTTACGTGGGCACACCAAGAAAAAAACTCAGAACATCTTTTTCCCGCGGAGTGTTAATGATCGTGTGCCGATTGTGTCTCACTTGTTTGCCTAATGACGTAGAACTCATTTGTTTGCCATGTTTAAACAATGCTGTCAGTCTACTCGTTTTCTCCGACTTTGATCCGATATATTCAGAATTTTAATTCGTGTTTTTAGCCGGTGAGACGAACCAAACGGGTTTACCATTTATGAAGTAGATTTAGCCGAAGGAAATGCTCAGCAAAAATCTGGAAGTCGACTTCTTTATGCATCATCTGGCCAACAAGCGTAAGACAGGAGGGAATAATTTCCACGAGGAAAGAGTTGGTCCACTATCTATCTATATAGCGGCTCTAAAAAGTTCGAACACAAAGTCTACAATCTACGAGTGCTATCTAGTTTGTTGTTGTTATTGTTCTTGTTGACACCATATATATATATATTTGTGTGTGTATATCCTCATACGTACGTATGTATAATACTTGGATACACAGACGCGGGTACAGGTCGCCCGTGTCGTGTACTTTTCGCCGGCCATTGCGTTCGCCGCGACATGGCTAAATAAGAGGAGAAAAACGGACGATATATAATCGATCTAGGGATTATTATATTTTTTATATTATTATTATGTGCATGCCCATAATAGTGACCGCCGCTGACGATGGTGCGGCGACTTCTATCGCCGATATTACCATCATGACGATGGCAGTGACGATGGTGATGATGATGATGATGATGATCGGTTCGTGTAGTTCGTCTGTTTGTTAGAAGACGAAAAAGCAGAGAAAAGAAAAAAGAAGTAGAATGCATTGACCCCCGGTGAAAACGCTAAGGCTTTAAATGCAACACTATTACAACTACTAGCGACACGGCGGCAGCGGCGGCGGCGGCGGCGGCGGCGGCGACGACGACGACGACGACGACGACGACGACGACGACGACTGTTGCTACTTCCACTACGGCCACTAGCGCATTACAAGCGAATGGCGCAAGAAAAGTGGATTTAACAACATCAGCACGACGCTTGACGATGTTTTCTGATAAAAACAAAAAACAACGCCAACAAAAATAATAGCCACGACGAATATTGGGTTGCTGAAACAACAGCGGGTGTCATAGTTTACTCTTGGCGAATAAATATAATTCCTGACTCTTTCCGAACAAATAACAGTATACGCGTGTTTGGTTATTTTGGAGAGACGTCAGTCAACCTTCCCTTTTTATGAGGGTGCTGCAGACTAAGACGCAATGCAAGTTTGAAACCTAATAGTAGGCTCATTAGTGCGAATTAATAAAGTTTCAACCTCAAATGCCTCTTTAATAGAAAGGTTTGTCTTTTAATATTCGCGTTTATTTTCCCCATGCATTCCCAAATCACGCATTATTTATAATATGTAGGAGAAGGAATTTCCTTTTGTCTCGTATTGCCTTTCTTGATACGGTTTTTCTCGCTAATTTTTGCTTTTTACGTGACGCGTTTAAGCGTGTCCTACAGGAGAACAACGTGACAAATGTCGCCGTCGGATACACCTAGCCAGGTCCTTAGTGGACTCGTTGATCTTTATATCTATATACTATGCGCTTCTAAAACACAATCTAATCAATCATAGGTCAACCGTCTCAGCCTCAAGGCGCGCTATTAAATTGTCACACAACAAGCTTAGTTGACGCTCACCACCGTTTCGCCCTAAGACGATATAATCGCAGGCACAATTCCTTGCAATGTATTTTTGGTATTACTGTAAATTATCTCAGAGATAACATCATAAACAACCAAAAGTGCACATTAAAAAATTGACAGAGGTCAATATTAGAAGCGTTCGAAAAGTACTCAAATTTGATTTTTTCTATAAACTATAGTGATTTTTTTATCGGTAGCAAAATGTTTTCGCATATGATCACTTATATCCAATAGAGTTAATTTAATCTTTTAATTGTATAGCTATTCAATTAAACCTAATAGAGTTTCAGCCTAAAATGAATGCTTAACTAATTTGAAGAAACTAACTTATTATTACTGGTTTTACGTATATTCCGATATTTCAGAATTTTAAGGGGGTGGCTTTCGAAAGATAGGGCAAATGCTGCCACGGTAATAAGACCAACATGCGAACTCTACTTATTTGGTGTAAAGACGATAAACTATCAGGCTGTTTATTGACCTTAATCATTAGTTTTATAGAAAAATTACTGGAGAGCATCTTTTGGAAACTCTTCCTTGATAAGCTAGATAACTGGCTTGAGCAGGCCACACTCGTGCACCTAATATTTCCTTGGCTACTTTCTTCTGTATAAACTCTTTTTGCTTGTTCTGCAGCTTTTCAACGAGAGTTTCTTCGTAATAAATTTGCAATTCATAGTATAGCTTGTTCCAATTTTGTACCAGGAGTACTGTATAATGATGTTTATCCCTTTCAAATTGAAGTGCGCGCCAAATTAATATGACAACCTAATAAGCTTAGAAAATTACCAAGCGTCACGTGCAGACTGGCACACAATCTTATAGCGCTGAAACTGGGGAGCCGCTGGCTTATACCTATCATACGCCAAATAAACCGCTTGCGTCAGTAAAGAACCAATGAAAGCACATGGCACATGTACGGTTACAACTTTAGAGAACGGCATACATTTTGATGACGCATATTCTAGCTGGATCGATACCCTCTTATCTATCTAGGCCGCTTCGTCGCTTCCCCGAGTAGAAAGATTTGAATTCGGATTGAATAAACCGCTTTCAGCTGTATTATTAACCGAAATACTGGCCACGGTAAATATAGGGCGATTCTCAGGACAACATTGCCAGGCCTACGAATATTGGGATTAAAGGTTTTCTCTCACAGTCCTGCCTGCTCGTATTTGCGAGTCCTTGCCTGTTTTAGGTAAAGCATGCACGCTGTCGTGGTGCATCAAATAGAACAGGACGGACGGACGGACGCACTTTTTTAGGCCATGTCCGGAAAAGCATCTGGTATAGTATGAACGAACTGTGTTACTGCATGTCACGTTCTGTGTCCAGCCGAAGTAACATCTGAAGGTCAGAAGACAAGGAAAAACCTGTTGCCTGATAAATGCGCTAGTCACACTTACTTCAATATTTAGTTATTATGGGGCCTAAACGAAATTTCATAAAGGAAGCATCGTTATTTTTTTTAAGGTTACCTTTAAGGGATCATAATAACTCATACAATGCACTCTGTAGAATATACGAAAACATGATTTTAACAGAACTGGACAACTTAGTAAGTTCTTTTTTATTAAAAAAGCTAGTGGATTTTTTTTCAAAAATATTTTATCGCTAATCTAAAATTGTTGTAGTTGAATGAAATCATGTGATATTTAACTGCAGATAGATTCCGGTAACAATATTAAACCAGTGGACAGTTTAATTGAGCCCCGTTTACATCCTGCATCAAGGTAGTCGTATCATTTTTATCAGGCCTCTAGCAGGCCGTAGAAGAAAACAACTTTGTCAATTAGCCTCGACCTGTCAAGGCTTCGAGGCATAGGAATTAAGCGGATTAAACATCTCGAATCATTTTGACCCATTAAAACATTCTCAATAATTCTCATTGTCGCTGGCAAAGCGTCTGAGAGAGCACCTATAACCTAATCATATGCCTTTATTCTAGATCCTAAAATAAGGATGTCTGGAGGAAAGTAAGTCATTTACTGAGATATGACAGATGATGCTTTTTTTTCTAATTTTATACAAAACATTCAGACGTCTATGTATATATATATATATATATATATATATATATATATATGATATGACACACATAAAGCACACTGAGTCGGACCTTTATTTCGTCATATTGAAATGCATGGACCTTGTATTAAAAATGTCGGTCGTAAATTAGCTGCATGATAATTGCTCCGTTTAAGCAATCTCAGTTTATTCTAATTGCTTCGTACAATGTACTCTTTACTTCCGTATCGGGTAGCCACACGGACATGCTAGTAACTGACAAGAGTACAACCCAGCGGGCCATTTCATCCGGTGGTAAAAAAAACTATATTTCATCAGACTATTCATATAATTAAACAATCTCGACGGAAAGAGACGCATATATAGTATAAGAGTGCTCAGCAATTTCCTTTTAAAAGGGACGCGTATAAACTGAGCTACTAAGAGATCATGACGATCTTAAAAAAAAACCTGAGGCACCTTGAATAATGAATAAGCTTTTGCACGAGGCCACACATACAAATATTGCAATATCTTAATCCTAATATCCTATATGAGATTTTACATACACAACCTAAAAAGAAATGTACAGCCTCTTCGAAAAAAAAAAGCTGGATATGGTATACTTGTCTGCTATATCCTTGCCAGCTTCTCCAGCTAAGTAACTCATATTGAACTACGAGTTCGTCTTTCGTTTTTGTCTTTAAAAAAATACAGGCTCTGAAGAACTAAAAAGGTAAGCGGTTTATCACATTCATCATGTGGAAAACCGTTCCCAAGAAGCTTAAAGGTATTTATATCCGTACCAATCGTATTGTTAATAGCAGAATACGGAGTAGCATTTCTAAAAAACGGAGATGAGAGACCCAGATGACAACCGAAGTGATCTTGTATAACGAGGAGACACACGCTGGACACGTTCTAAAATTTCTTATTCAATAACCAGTCGAGATATGTGCGCATCTAACTTTAGGTGATCATTTCAGTAAGAATAACAACAGTAGAACAAAATTTTTAAATAAGTTCTTTTTATGTTCTCCGATCTTTCAGGCATGCACGGTTTCGCATCTAGGCCTGGCACCGCGTGCCACTTTACTGAAGCCGAGAAAATTCGGTTAGTTGAAGAAGTCGAAAGAAGAAAGGCCATCGTTCGAGCAAGGTCAGTGTTATGAAAACTTCAATGTTGTACCTAGGATGGGGGTCAGCCACTTGAAGGCAGTTAGAACCTGCTGGTTAAGAAAAGCGTTTGCTGACACCATTATCAAGCTTCAAAGTAAACATGTTCCATTCATTTCGAAGATTAGTCGAGTGGTTCCATAACCAGTCAAATGCTATTTAAAACTCGATTCATTATACCATTCCAGGGACTACAGCAATCATTTTGCCACTGATTGATTGATTGATTGATTGATTTTACATCGAACGCAGAGTTTGCCCCGAGAAGCCTGTGGTGGTCAACTTGAGACGCGGCTAACTGAACTGTATAGTAGTGATGGCCTGTTCAATCATAGATGGGGCATACATCAAAGTGACATTAAACAGACTGTAAAGAAACAGTCAGCCGAATGGATCAGCTATTACAGATACATGCCTACGGGCACAATGAGAACAGGAAAAATACAGTTGCTGTAAAAGCAACCTTTGTGATGGCCTCGCTGCACATGATCGGCCAATAAGGCTACGAAGGTCTCCATGATGAGATAGCACCATTTCGAAATGGCGTCGTAGTAAACGACACATGGCTTACAATCGTCATAAAGTCATGTACTTCTCTAGTGTTCAAGTTTATACAAAAATTCCAGGTCTTACTAAAAATACCCTGAGCACACTTTTAACGAAACGGACAAAACCGTGTTACAGCCAGTGCACACATGGCTACCCAAAGATTCAGACGTGCAATCGTTGAGCAGCCGTCTGCCTCTGGATCCTGTAATTTTATATTGGTTAAAAGGTTTTTGGGATATCAGGGAGCTACTAAAAGCCCATTATAATGTTAAAATGAGAAGCTTCTGTATAAACATTTGCCTTGTGGTGCAGCTTGGTCTAGCAGCGCACTCTAGTGGAGAAATAGATACACTTAAACCACGCGGCATTTGTATGCGAAGCAAAGGCGGTAAAATGTTTTAGCCTTAACTAAGTAATGCAAATATAGCAAAGCCTTTTTCACAGGAAATAGCGTTCGTGAATTCAGTGTATAGGATGAACTATTTCATGGCACGTAACGAGCCGAATGTGCACACGTTAACCAAGATTTGAATAAGCATGACTGAGCTCATTTGGCTTTTGACTCTTATAGAGGAAACGCGTATCGACGATATAGATAAAAGCTTTCCAGAACAAGGTAAAATGTACTTAGCTCGAATGAATGAGTTACAGTCCGCCAAACGTCGTACCTGAATCATAAAATCAACACAACGAACTTTGATGTCATATTTTATGGGTTTTTCGGCTTCCTAGATGGCTACTGACTGGCCACAAATTTGACTTAAGATAATGCCACAAAAAAAACATGTAAAACTCAGCGACTTTACAGGTAACTGTGCCGCTACACATATTCAGGAATGCCACAGTGGGTTTATCGCACTTTCCACAGAGAGAACTCTATTAAAAATAAGCTTGCACACAATTCTGGGTACCCAATTGTACTCGTATTCTCCTGTTATCTTTAAGGACGTTCTGTATATAACTCGTTTACAAGAAATAGTGCTATACGTCATAGACAAAATAAGCTTTAGATGACCCATTGTAGTGGATCCGCAAAGATGATCCTGCTTTCCCTGTGTCCTTGAATATTCTACTTATAATTATACGATGGGGATAACAATTAAAATGAAACAGCCTCTTAATTATGTACACTTGTTATTGTACGAAACAATCATATAGCATTAATGGAAGAGTCTACTGTACCTCTCGCAGATCTCTGTTCTTCCATCTGTTTGTGGCCCTCCTATTTGTCTGCCTGGTGTCTATGCCATTATACTGTGCGTGGGTCGTGCTCTCACTTATGCCACGGGCTACTCAGATTGCTTCTTCAATGGCATATGGTAGACGTTTGTACCTGCCTACGCTGCTGTCAGCGTCGATGACAACGACGCTAGCGGGCGAAGGACACACACTATCAGCATCCCCTCATCCTGGTTGCTCGTTAGTGAACTCCGTAAAGGCAACTGCCGGAGCTGAGTCGAAATGGCGACACCACCTATCTTTACTTGCCTCGTTCCCTTGCCCTCGGGGGGTGCTCATCGCTTGCCGTTAGTCCGCGCTACTTACTAGCTAGCTTGGTGCTAGTGAAGATGGCTTTCTTCATGTCATTGCCCCACGAAAAGACCTTACGGTCTGGCAAATGGTACTTGGCGGTCCCTTGCCGTCATGCAGAGTATTTCTTTGTGGAGACTGAGCCTTCTTGTCAGGCCGTGGACAATTTCTGAGTGTTCCGCTATAACTTTATATAGCTTTAGTTGGCCTTGAGACTAAGGCAGAACGCAAGAGGCAGAACAAAGACAAAGTCTCGAGGTTAGATCTTAAACATAGACGGCAACTGTAGAGAAGTGCGTTGCTTTTAAGCATGCCAAACCTTTTAACATCGCCTCTAACTACTAACAGCAGTACTCATTAACGACGCACGAGGACAGAATTATTATGGTGCTCTGCTGCACTATTCTGACGAATCAAAAAGTTCATGTACGTTCATACACAGCACAGGTAGAATGAGGCACAGGGAAGATGACATCTACTAAAATTTTATGTATAGATAAACGATGAAATTATACAATTCTGGCAAAACGTGATTTTAGCTGGGAAATATATGGCTCGTTTAATTTTGTGTCTACATTTACTAGACGGACATACGCATGGCATAGAGCCTCAGAACAAAGAGCGCGAGCGGAGTATTATAGAATACCTTAAGATAAGCTTGAAGCTTTGTCAAGCTTGATGAAGAAAGAGAAGCTTGTTAATTTGAGTTGAGTTACGATTCAGATCTTGATGTCAACGGTGACAATACAAATAGCCTTTTTTTAATAGCCAAAAAGTTTTTTTAAGATAAACTCCTCGAGAGATTTCGGATTTTATGTGGATCTAATAGGCTAGAATGCTGATCTTAAATTGTGCGTTATATGCTATTTGCAGAGCCTTAAAATCCATTTCGAGAACCGAGTGTTCAAGGTCAGGATTAATGTGCACATAAATATTTGGAAGCCTGCGCGACTGTTTACTAAAATATATGTATTACTTAATAGTCTAAAGGCCATTTATGAACTCGACAGTGATAAATTGCTTCGAATGATTTTTATTGATAATTTATAAGAATTGAACCGACAAATGCGCTCTCCTTAGACCTGGTTATTATAACCCATTATAGCCCCGCGTATAATCCTTTAATCTTCTGTCAAACATTGTACAGTTTCAACACGTTCAGAATAAATAACGGACGTGTTACAGTATAATGAACAAAAAGTGATTAGTTACATCCTTGGATCTACAGGAACCCGATATACATTTACCGTATCTGTTCTACTCACTGCAATGTAGATGCTCCGCCGTTCGAGTGCAACCGAGACTAATTGGAAAACGTTAAAAGAATAGGTTTGTAGCAGCACATGTCAATGGGACAAGAGTTACAGAGATAACACTTACGGAAAAATTAATGCGACCAAAGATAATTATCTTTAACTTTGTGTATCTATAAACACAGCTACTCGAAACTATTATTAGAGATAACTTATCCCATATGTTGTGTGAACTATTTTGACGACGACGTCGGCGCAGGATAAAGTGAACGCATATATATATATATATATATACTTCGTGTATAGGAAGAAAAGTGGGGCTATTTATTGAAAAGTCTGGTTGCTTCCTGTTGTTGCTTAGCCATTTGACAGTTTCTAAATTAGCTTAGTACGCTCAGTCGTTCACCATACGCCGCAGTATGAAACACCTTCACTATAAACAGTATGGTGTTTTTTCTGCTTATAAACACGTTACGAACTTGCACGAAATATAATAACGGTGCCAGGGGAAACTCCTGAACGTGGTTCGTTTACTGAATGTGTAGTAGTTGAAAAGGTGATCCGCTCAATACCTATCCAAATCGTTGAACATATTCAAAATGATACTTTGGAAATGGGCGTGCAATAATGCGACTGTCATGCATGCTTTACGTGCTAACGTTGTACGACTAAAGACGTACTTCTTAAATGTCTACAAATAATATATAGTGTTTGGCACTTAAATTGGGGCGGCTTTAATGGGTCGTTTGTTGTAACGAACGGGCGTTTTGCCAAGGAACTGAACACCCCATCCGTCCTCCAATGATGATCCTCCGCAGTGGAGAATGATACGTCGTTTTTACAGTTTGTGCAGGAATAGGCTATTATCTAACCTCTTTGCGCTAAATAGGTTTCCGCTAGAGTCAACAACATCGCTTTTCTGTTTTTTTTTTTTTCAAAATTGACTGCCTCGGTTATTGCCGGTGTTTATGTGAATTTTGAAAAACCAGAGGAAGGTACTCATGGGTAAACCCATAAATCCTTAACAGGTTTTAGGTATAAGTAGCACAAAAATTCATCAAAATGACCCAATGAAGTTTCGCAATTTATTTGCTGACAGTTCGAAATTAAGTTCGACTGAAATTTTTTATACATAGCGCATTCACGCAATACTTAAACGAGTTTGTACCTATTGATATCGCTTAACATCAAGGTACTATTAAATAGTTATTTGCAAATTCAAGAAGAACAAATTGAAGATAAGTACCGAATAGTTTAGGTTTCAAAGTGAAGCTTCACTTGCTATGAATAGTACTAGGTGGATGGACATTGAACCGGCAATAGCGTTTGAGTGTATTGAAACATGTTTTTACTAACATGCAAGATCAAAAACAAAGCATTAGAAAAAGCTTCAACGTAAGCACCGTACTTTGGGTCTGTATATAGGAACATATATTTTGCCTCTGTTCGGGTTGTTTTGCCTCACGAGGATTGTATTACAGAATGAATTAACGATATATAGTTTGCGCCATTCTGTGACAGTGAGTTGTGAACAAATCATCTACATAGATAAATGATACCATATGTAATTATCAGTTTTCCAGAAAAGGGCCGAATAGAACATGGTCTAGGGTCTACTACGTCTTACAGTGGTCAAGCGTCATCTTAGTAGTTCCTTATTTTCAAGTGAAGCTGAAAGTGCTACAAAAACGTATGATGGTAATAGTTGCGTTGATTGCCCTAGGCGCTCTTCAGTTCGGAAGCGGCACTAACTGTCAACTTTATCTTTAAGACATCGTAACATCGTCACAGGTTGTTTCGAGGCCACTCCGTAATCTGTCCTAAATGGTCTTGACACTTTCACTGGAAAAATTATACTTCGTTAAGAGCCTATTTGTCCAATAGATCAACTTGTATTTGCCAGATCTAAAAGATCAGTTCGACGATCTTGTCTAGGTAGAGATTCGTCCGAGGTTGACGACGTGTGTCTTGGAGGTAGATGAGTCCTGGCAGTCACGGAAAAAAGATCATAATCCAGTGTCCTTAAGTCGCAGTGTATTACCAGCGTAGTGCGGGTATTGCTGGCTTTGTAGACGCAGTTATTTCATAACAAAAAGGCTGTAATTATTATAACGATATTATTTACATAGACACAATAAGAACATTGAAGATCTTTATTCCACACAATGGATTACATATGGTGTATATATGCGTGATGTTCACAATAATAGTTATCAAAGCCATTCAGGTTAGTATTCTCTGGTTATCTAGCTAGCAGGAAATAGGCACCATGCCTTTAAGAATTTTCGAATAAATGTAGTTCTATTTCAATTTTGACGTCAAGTGTTAGATTGGACTTTTCGTAAGCCAGATCGTTATGTGAGTACTAGGCTGGTTAAGTACTGCATAGCTCACCAGCTGATTGGCCATAGCTATGCTTTCACGAACGACGCAGGTTTAAAGTTACGTTGAGACTGAGGTAACGAGGGAACAATCAATCAGTTAGAGCGACAGTTTAGTTTCATGGCTGATTAGCGAGCTAGGAAGCAACAGACTTGAATTTTCTCATAAGAACTCAACTTGTTTGAGATGAAACAAGGGATCCACTTCGAGCTTTTTTTGGTAGCAGCTCTCTATTCGCAGAAAAGAATGCAAAAAATGGGCCAACAGATCCCGAGCGTCGTTGAAGAAGATGTATCTATTGATTCTTCCGGCTGTGTATGCCGAGAAATGAATTAGGGGTGTTGGGTTGTTACCGTCACAATGCGACTACTTGTCCCCTTTGTGTTTCTGCGGCGTCCTATTGATGGCAGTGATAATGGTGTAGAAGTGGGTGGTCGGTATGACCGACATATTGTCATCGTAATCGATGTACTTCAGTTTTGCACCTCACCATTCCACACCATTTAAAAACATTCGACACGCCGCTCTTCTCTTTCTCGTTATTTCATTCATTCATTCATTCATTGAACAGTAGTTGTGTTCGGCAGTTGTCGTCTAAAGCTGCCTGCTGCTAGGGCACGAGACGGAAACGGTCTAAAGTTTCGATTTTGCACAACGCAAATGCAGCTAGAACTCAGCCCCATAAATAAAACTCTGTAAATTATCTTACTTAAGCTGAACGACCTTCTTATTATGGCCATTTGCTTATCCATTTTATGGAAAAGGCGTTCTGTTACTCTTTTACAGCACTTTAACTGTTATTGGTAGGACGATGAACGGAGGACTCCAGTGGATTGATTTGCAATTCGGGTATGCAGACAAAAGCGCTCTACAGGTGAAGAAGGATTTGTAGATAGGTGTAGGAAACAAAACTGTGTCTGCATCGGCTTTATAGATGAAATACCGATATTTGCTCAAAAGCGTCAGGACGTCGTGCAGCAACGTGCCGCTTACGTTGTTTCCGCCATCTAAAGAGATTCATCTATACAGACAATTTACACTGCTAGCAGCACGAGTAACGATCAGTGAAGTCAACAACGAAACGACCCAAACGAGTAACGAAAAAAAAAAAAAACTTTTTTCGCAGCTTGTATAGCCTTCCTCACACGGTCACTTCTCCAGAGTTTTCTTTTGACGTGTGACTTTTCTACGTCAAACCGCTTGACGTGGCGTTCGTGTCGATACTTACGGGTGTTCGGTGCTCTTCAAACAAAAATCGCGGTCGTCCTTTCATGGCAGCTATTGGTGGCGTTATCAATGTGGCTCACGGTGGCGTTGTCATCGTCGTGAACGGTAAGAACTGTCGCAGATGGTCTGCGTTATCGTCAACATTGAGCAAACGAGAAAGCTAGCGAAAGGCGATGGCACACAAGATTGGTGACCGATACAACAACAACAACAACAACAACAACAATAACAGCAACAATAACAACTGACATAAAAGTCGTATCGTGAACAGTCAGGCAAACAAATTGATCTGTCAGCCGTTTCTCCTGCAGTTCTGGGCTCGTTCGAGAGCTAACTAAAGCAAAGGCAGCAGTAGCTGTCTGCACTCCTCTACAGAGCAATAACATATTGTATAAAGTGGACAGATGAATAGATCGACAAAATTAGAAGGAACCGTTCCAGTTTTTTCCACGTTGTGACATTTACGCAACGTTGGCCGTGAGCCAGCCGAAACCATACAGTATACTAGCACTCTTTGCTTTTGTAGTCTCGGTAAACACAATGCAACGCTGACGTCGTTCCGAAGGTGAACGTCAAAACATTCATTCAGCACAAGTTGTACCCGCAATAGTAACGCGCACCTCTCGCGGTCAAAGCCAACACGGCGTCCACGCATGGCCTAACCAACTAATTCTCTCGTCACCGAGAGGAGCCGGTCAATGTCATGTTCAAATCAAGAATCCGACGCTTAAGGACAATCTCGCCTCGAACAGTGAGTACGATGCGTGTGCGGAAGGAAGGAAGGCCGGTCGGCGAGCTAGCGGCAACGATGCCGGCAGGACACTACAGGTGCTGCTAGTGGCGCGTATGATTGTGTTGACGGCGATGATGATGATTGGTTAACAGCCTAAGCCCGTCTCAGGTCATCACGACAACGACAATGATTCGATTCTCGGAATAACGACAAGACGAAAAACTTAGAAAAAAAAGCGCCTGTAACAGTGGAAAAACAACAACAGATTACCAACAAGTATACCGGTTTTATGGATGCCTGCAGCAAGTCCGACCGTGTACATTCTCTTATTGCGTCTGACCTTTGTTGTTTGCTTTCCTCCTAATCGTATACCCTGTACAGTATATATGTCGCACGGTGAATTTCAGTACCAACAGCCGCGTGGGACACGGCACGCTGTTTGCTATGGCCAGCTTTGCCTTCAGAGAAATGAAGCAATTTCTGGCACCAATTGAAAATTACGTCCCGTCAAACAACAATAGCAAATATACATTAATAGGACGACGTAATATCGTTTTTGGATTCTCTCGAAAACTATGTGTATAACTTCGGCCATCTATTATTGGTAAACATCAATTTCCTCGTATTAGTAACGATACTATATCTTGCACCTGCCCTATTAATTTAAATATTCTGCATAAATGACCTTGTATCCAAGGTTTTGTTAATCGTTCCGTTTGTACTTTCATAACGTATTTTACCATGTTTTTTCAATATATAAATATGATATAGAGGAACTTTGAAAGTAAGTTAGGCGACTCGATTGTTTAGGCCGTTTAGCCGAGAGATGACTGCTCGACAACTCGTCCTACTCAACCAAAACGGTCTATTAGAAACCAGACAAAAGAACTGGGTGACATCAAAACGTATTGTTATGGCAAGCAATAGAAGCATTTCTATTGGATATTATGCTAGCTATTACTTCACGATGATTATTACAGTTGTTTCACAGTAGAAAAAAACAAACCGTTCCTTAACTTCAACAAACTCCTTAGAAAACTCATATAGATATGAAACATGACGATCAATAATAACGGTATTTATCAAAGGAGGTCAAGTCTCTGTATTTGTTTCGAAACGAGCTATTCGAATGGCTCCCAATACGACGGGTTGACTAGTCTGAGAAATACCCCTACGAGTTCGTGTTCTGGTTCATTGCTGTCGTACAGCGTTTCGTTAGTAAATGGCCGGTTAGCAAAATAACGAAACAACAAACAAACAAACAAACAAACGCTTTTGTAACTTGCCGCGAATTTATCTAAGTTGGTTCATCGTATCAATAAGCATCATCAGTCAAATTGAAAACGTTACATTAATATTTACAATGTCCGCTCGACATTTCACATAGTTGTAACTTGTATACTACTAGATACTTCTAGATACCCGAAGAGTATTCGACTTGAAAAAACCCCATCTCGCCTTATCTATCTCCATATCGCCTATCTGGAATATACGATATGGATATACGAGTAAAATAAGGGAACGTACATACGATGGCAGGGTGCATGTAAACTCTCTAATAGGGTAATCTTATTCAGATAGACATATGTTTTAATGCTGCAAAAAAAAAAAAAAAAAAAACATTCAGAGCCACAGAGTAGCTAATTCGTTGTTTGATTTAGTCGTGAAACGATGTCGTCTGCTTGAACATTTACACGAATTGACTTCTTTCTCATCCTGAAAAAGATTTCAATGAAGCAAGCGTATTACTATGCCTAAAAAGACAGATTAAGAATCATCTGTTTTTTTATGCTGGTGGACTATTAAAAAATGTCATTGAATTGCACGATTATATGAGGGAAGCATAGGTGTTTGTTAAACTCAATGTACCAGTAAAGGAATCGGAGCAGCTACCCATTAGCGCGAAAATATATGTATTAGCTTTAAGCTTGTACTATCAGAATTAACTAACGATGAGATGCCGCCGGCCAGTGCGGTTTATTCCTAGCTGCCATTGCCATCTGCATATTTTGTGGAAGACTTAAGCCCTACGGAACCTTTAGGGTTAGAGGCAGCCGTGATCAATTCGACCCTACGAGAGCGATTACGTTGAGAAGTTCCGGTCTTTCGTCACTGATAACGCGGGGTGAAAGCGAGACTGGGAGAATCCTTTATCAAGACGAAAATACCACAGCGCGCTGTAACAACAGTGAACTTTCTTAAACGTTCTACTTAAAGTTACTTTATATTCTTTCAAGTGATTAGTTGTAAAGCGTGCGAAATCACACTCACACACACACTGTATTAAACCCTTGTCGCTACTTGTTGCCATTTGTCCATCTAGTCTGCCAATGATATATGAAAAATATTTTTCAAAAATGTGTTTAACAAGCTTGATATGGATCTTTAGCCTTCGGCAAATTAACTAAATTGTTATACACATTAAATTGATGCGGATTAGATTGTTTTCTCTTTTGTTTCTTAACGTCGTTCGAATTGCCCACGTTACGTTTATGAAAGCGGCTACAATGTTCGTATAGAACGAACTTTTCTTCCGTTTCGTTTTGTTACTATTATTCGGTGTGACTCCATTTCCCTAACTAGCGATACCGCAATGGAAATAACCTGGCTAGTAACCATGGCAACGCCGCGTCTGATTGCCAAACACACCAGTAAATACATGTTCCAATAGAACCAAGTACACAGTACGTATACCAGGTGTTGAACAAGCGATTCTGATAGCTTCTTCGATAGAGCGAATTGTTCCATCAGAACTATCGCTATTATCGTCATGAGAATCACCATCATTTCTGCTTGAGACTGAAAAGAGCCGAAGATGCTCGCAGTCACTCACTCATTTTCGACTTTATGCCATATTTGTGCGCCAACGTACGCCAAAGCCAATTCTTCAGACTTCACAAAACTTCGCGTTTGTGGCCTCTGCAGCGCGCAGCCATGAGTCTGGGATAAGTGACAACTAAACACTCGGGCGTTCAAAGTCATAGTTGCTCATTCGTTTCGTTTTGGGGTAACGGTTTGACAAGCGGCGGCACATACAAATACCCCGGTGTTCTTTGCTGAGAGCTTAGTCATATACGTATATCTATACGTGTACTATTTGTTGAGCAGTAGTAGCGACGACACCACTTTTAGCTGCACGGTCACCCCTCAAACTTTGAGAAGTATGCTTGCCCTCATCGAGTGGCGTCAACAAATTTGATAGAGATATTTCAGTACGAACGTAGAAAAAAGCAGAAGAGTAAGCTAAATGAATAAAGAGCGTTTGTTTAGCCGAAACTACAGCGCCAAAAACAGTTCCTGCAATCGGTGCAGCGGCTACAGGAGCAGTGGCCTGCTGCTGATAGAGCAGTATTCGTATTTTTCTGGTCTGTTTTGATAGTTTAATAGATCGAAAAAATAAGTGCTGTTAACACTTGAACTCGGCACGATGGCCGTGACGGCGCTGAAAGGGGCGTTGGTATGTGATGGTTACGAGTAAGGACGGACAAAGTAAATGTCTGCGGCACAACAAAAACAAGTACCTTATTAAATGGGAGCTGGATTTGAGATTGGTAGCTTATTGATAAAAGTAGAAAGCAAACTGGCCAAAGACAACGGTATTGTCAGAGAAAAGCCCTTGCGGACGGTCAGAGCCGCTCTTCCAGTTTTGCAATAGAGAATTTTTACTGAACTTGAAATTGCAAATTCTATGGATGACTTAAAATGGCCACCTCCTGATGATACCTCTCCTACCACGTGCGGTTAGGAAATCATCGAGCTACTCCTATGCTCAGCAATGCGTGTGTCTCGACGAAGAGTAAAAAAAAGCAGTAAAAAAAAGTAAAAAAAATAAACTCTCACAATGATTAAACTGAAAATCCTACATATGGAGAATGTGAACATCTACACCTTTGTATGGAAACGACTAATATGCGTATGAGCCAGACGTACGTAGACAATTTGGAGAAAAATAATTTTTGATTTTGAGAATTCGCTTTGAAAAACATGGAATAATATTCGCATCATAACTTCCAAAGTTTATTTTTCTATTCCTAACGCCTTGTATAAATACTTCACAGAGTCGCCCGTCCATTGAACTATAACTGCGGACGACAAGGTTTCATTTTTTAAACGTCCTCGTACAGCCTGATGTCTGATGTCTGATGTCTGTTGTGTGCAGTAGAGAATCATTAGAGAGTGTATTTATCATGAAAAATTTAGGCATAGTACGCCGACTTGGAGAATAATCAAAAATACCAACGAGTAGAAATACGTACAACAAAATAAGTACTTCGAATAATTCAATGTTTTCGATGATGGATGACGCTAATAAATGGGCTTCTACTAGCTGCTCCTGGCTGAAACATTATCGGTACTATATAACAATTTCATTTTTCTTCAGGCCGCTTCTTTCTCACTGTTGGTCCTACGTTTCATCTCAGTAGAATTTAAAAAGGAAAATCTGTTTCGTTTTATCATTATCGTTCGATGTTCGATGTTGACGTCGGCGTCGCTGAACATTGTTCTCTTAGTTAGGCAGTTCTTTCTGCTGGCCTTTATCGTGTATTCCTTCTTTATTTTTTGTTTTCGCATTAATCTAAGAACGATTGGATACGTGTATGTATGTACGTACATACGTACGTATGAATGTGGTGGCAGCATTTATCGAAATCCGTGGCAGCTGATTATGGATAGAGCAAAAATTCTGGAAAACGATTTTGCAGCCACGGCTCAATGGAGACAGCGGCGTCGTCGGCTGGCGGGCAGGCAGACGGCAGTATCTCGTGTTAGCTCTTTGGTGCGTCTGGCAAATTAGAAAACGCACGGAGAAATAGCGAGGGGAGACTGGGTTAGAGGGACGGAAAAAAGATCAAAGGGAACGATTTTATCGAATCGATTTAACCCTGCTTTGAAGAAAGGTATGATATCGAAAAGAGAAAAGCCACGTATAAAGTCATTGAACTTTTCTTCAATGAATCAAAAAGCCTGAAATGAGACGCGACTACACTTGCAAAAAACATCCAGATACCATAGTTAACAATGAGTTCGTGTATATAGTATTAACTAGACTCTATGTTTAAATTGCTTGCATTGTTACGTTAATGGCGTTCAGACAGGTCACATCTCTTCGTAGGGGTTGCACCGGATTACCGTAAAAATGAACATGAATGAAGTGCTGCAAAAAACTTAAGTGATGCTTAATAATAAATTGAAATAGATAGTACAAAGATGATTAGTTGACAAATGGGAATCGATCGAAAACTGATTAAGTTTTAAAACTAACTTTCTAGTTCTTTCATTTTATTTGATCTCATTGTCAGTAGGCATACTAGGTTGCTAAGCAAGCTCACATACTAGTACACGCGCGACGATAATTTATCGTAGAATAGAAATGTAAAGGTAACGCTAGTGCTGCCCCGTCCTCTGCCGTTAGCTTACGCACCGTTGCTCTATTACTGCTCGTGCTATTAGAATTAGATGACGTAAGGTCATCTATTCTGATCCGCTACCGCATGCTCGCTTTCACTTAGATTCAACGCAAAAGCTATCCCATACAAATACTCTCTGCGGAACTCACACGCCCGAAATCTTTCGAGTTACAATTTATCGAGAGATAGTGGAGCCAGACATAAAATAAAAGGGACCGTATTCCCCGGAGAATATTCGAAAGAGTTTATCGGACTAGTTGAAGTTGTCGACCTTCATATGCCCGCTTCGCCGTCCCATCTCCTCCGGTCCTTTGTCAAGCCGTCCCCCCCTCTTCCTTCGCAGTGCTTCTTGGCATCTCCGGTTCGCGTATCCAGATCTTGTAGGGCTAGCCTTTGTTCGCCATGTTGCTTGCCGCGGAATCGTTGATGAGGTGTCGATGACTTCATCCAAGCCTGTTGCAGCAGAGACATGAGACAGGGAGGGCATTATAGGGACGGCTGGAAAACGCGTGTACACGCACCCGTGAAGGAAAAGTCCGTTGACAGTGTTGGATTAAGGTATTTTGTGCCTGAATATTACCTCACACTTTCAACGGAATGATAAACAATTACACAGATACACACAAAACAGCGATGATAGCCGACAAACGGTTCTAAAAGATCGTTCGTGTGCCGTTATCGTCATTCATGAAAAGCTGACGGAAAACCTCTAGAGACGGGAGCAGTGGTTCCATCTGCTTCTACTGACGCGCGGTTGAACCCAGATAGCTGAATACCTCCCATAACCCAACTAAAGGCCAACGTATACGGCGCGCTCGTTGCTTCGAACTTGGCCGCTGCTGCTCCCGGAACCGGTGGTTAGGATGGTCGTGAAGTCACAAGAACGAGAATGCTTTATTGTCTCTGACTATCTGAGCAATCAATAAGAAAGCTCATCGGGGAAGCGAAGCTATGCACAGATACGGTATGATCCCACCTAATAGCTTGCCGTCTCATACAATAGAATCAAAGCTCAGTAAAGGTTTTAGGTTGTCGGTAAAACAACTCTGCTGCACGAGTAGGTCTTTTTGTTTACATTTTATTTGAAATCAAAAGATCGCCTCGCCTAAGTCTTCACTGTGCCAACTAAATATTTATTTGTGGTGCTAAGCAATAACGCAGCGGGAATAATTGTATTCTGAAATTTGCTGTTTCAAAGTGAATGCGGACAATTCAAGCAAACATAGCGTAACAGCGCTTTAGAATCATCGTTCTACAACTCGTTTCCAGTATAGCAAGCACACTTTAACGATCGGAACACCTTCGACACATCTTTTGTTCAGGATCCCTTTCTATACGAGCTACGTTTGAGGCATTAGAGCTCGGCTTTTACGAACGAGGGTTCGTGTGTGATTCAATTCGATCACTGCCCGATCTGTAAACATGGTCATCGTCTTGGTAAGACCTCTGGTAATCACCTCTATCGAAAGTTTGAATGGTAACTTCCAAAAGAAAGCTAACCAATTACGTAGCAGCAATAATGATAATTAGTAGACGGCAATGTAGTATGTCAACATACTCAGGTGTTGGTCGTCGACGGTTTTCTGTGCCGCCAAATTGAACGCTAAGAAAATCTTTAATTTTGACCATAAGGCAAAACATGTACAGTTTACATTGTACATACAGGCGGACTGTTAAAATGATCACATCTGCGCACGATATACGGTAGTGCTACTACTCAAATAACCACTGATCTCCTTACATTATCTGTCTGCTGTTAGTTGTCTCCTTTCGTCTACCATTATTGTTGACTCCTGATGCTGGTGCGTGTTCACGCACTGCACTTAATATCCGAAAGATTATTGAACGAGGTCGACCGGTTAGTCTATATATTATTTGTATAGTTCCATATATCATCTACGTATAGCCGTAACGTGCAGGGCATTGTGACGCAGAACGAAAGTTTATAGCGTCGTACACAGCCAAACGTAAATATGATAAAAGGACTTCAACTTTTCGGTCTCTACCGTATTCTATCAGTGTACAGATCCAAGGGCACTTGCGGAACAAGATAGAAAGGGCGAGAGAAGGGGCTGACTGGTTATTTTGGCCGAAACACGCAGGAAGCCGGGCTTGATGGCACAGTGAACGTACCCGCAGTGAGAGGAAGATAGCGATGACAAGCACGTCAGCAACGGTGCAACTCTTTTGAAGACTTTTAAAATATTCTAATGACACCAAGATACTGCGCATTAAGATCATTTTCTCCTAATGCCAGAATAATGTGTTCAATTGAAATACTGAACATGTGTCGGCCTAATATAGCATAAGGACAGAAATGCCTGCCGCCGTGCCTACGCACACATGTCGCAAGGCTGAAAATACAGCTGGCAACGAAATAAGGCGACTTACATACTTATCTTTATATTCAATTTGTCCTCCGACTAACGAACGGATACGATAATTCCAAAGGCAACCAACCTGTGTGCGAAGCAGACTCCATCTCGGACGTGAACTGGCGTAGATAAACATAACTTAGGTAGGTTGCGGATATTCGTATGTTTTACGTTACAGGTAAAAAGAGAACCTAGTGGGTTTACTAAGCGAAATCACCGATACACGAGTCATTATTATAACGTTTCGCCACCATCTGTGCAGTGTTTATACGAATGTCAAGAGCAAAAGTGTGATAGTCGTCCTGCAGGTATCGATTACTTCTGGACGCGGTCAAATTCGAAATAAATGCGAGCACGAAATGTTTACATTTGCTACGCTAACGTATTTAATGGCAACGAAGTTCAGCCTCGTCGAAAAGCGTCGCCATAAACGACGTAATTTGTTACGCTACGCTATAAATCCCAAAGTTGCTCTTTCTAGCGCACGACTATATTTTTCCGCTTAACGAAGCTCATATACAGTGATCACGAAAACGATAAGATCAACGTTCGAGATTGTTCAACAAACACATATAAACTCTCACTCCTTTCAAGGGTGAGTCAGGAGTCTGTATTTGAGAGTGCGCACGAGAAAAGAATTGCATGAATAATTATGTAACAATAAATCAAGTAAGATTAAAATGTATAGAAAAGACCCATCAACTAACTATCTTTCAGCCATTTCTAATGTCCATATGAATCATAGCGGGTACAGACCTGTAAATTTACTAATGCTTGCTAAATCTTGCGCACGACTCATAATATCACCGGTTTAATGGTTTATTTTGATCAGCTCGGTGTGGCTAATGGTCCCGACGCGCGATTCAGTTCAATCGACGTCAGCAATTCGTGCCTAATACTGCTATCAGAGGAAATCCAATTCAGGAGTAAACGAGCGCGTCTATGAGCCTCGCAGGAGCGGTGAGCATCGTAGTTCGGCGAAACTTGTCCACCCGAAAACGAATTCTAACTTGTATACAAACAATTTGCTCATCTTGACTTGTAACTTGTGACAAACATGTGCCAAATTTGTAGTCCCTGTTTGAGACAATATGTGGGTACCATGGCTTTACATAAGAGTAAACGCGATCAAAATGCTGTGTTATGCCGCAAAATGTAGATGGCCTAAAGTAGCAAGGCCAAGATGTAGCCTTACGATTTCCATCGAACGTGACCAATTATGATACTGCGGCGGACGACGAATGGATAAGCGGCCGTTTGAATTTTAACACAAAGCCTTCCATAGCTTTCCAATGGACTGTCGCAATCTATGACATAAACTAAATGGCGTAACCGTTCACTTTAATGAGAGCTCTGCGCACCATCACGAATACGATAAACATCTGCTAAAACTACAAATATGCCAACTTAACACCTTACGGATCATGTTTTTAGGAAGCAAATCGAGTACTTAAAATTTCACACAATGTATCGAGTGCAAGAACTGCGTCGCAGGTAGAAATGTAGTCGACCGACCTTTAAGTCTTCACTAGAGCGGCTCTTCCATAGGTCCTAGGCAAAAACCTGATACTGTGTTTCTTAGGCCTGGCCTCTCGTCGTCCCTTCAGGTCATGGTTCATATTGAAAACGCGTGAACTGGCCTCAGCCTGCCATATTTCATGGAGCGCCTTACTTTAAAAATGTTATTTAGAAATATTCGCCTGCAGTTCACTGTTGCCAATATGTCCGAACTACGTAACCCATCAAGATGGCTGCTACTATTGTTACCAGCAGCCTGCCTAATTCAACGTACAGCGCTAATTCCCGGTAAAATAGAAGCAGATATAATGCCGTTTGTGCCGTAGATTATACTCATCCTATTATTGTTATAATTGAACTGGACGCTAAATGGACTATTATGAATTATGTAGCTGAAGATGGATAAGTATTTTTTCGGTTACGTAGGCCGGCCGGTCTAGACTACCCCCACCCCCCGGCTCCCCCTTTCTACAAAATATAGATGGCAGAAAGTCAAAAATAAATATTGCTCAGACTTATATCGCTCAGACCGATTAGATCAGATCAGATGCTTTTCACAAACAACTCACAGCTTCTATTTAATTAACCAGCTACTTATAGGCGACCGCAGTATGGGGAGCCACGGTGCGTGGTCTACATGACGCCAAAGTCGTACGTACAGTCATTGAGCCCCGCTGAAACTGTCCATGAAAGGCATCGTTTGCAACATTCAGCGTTTCGGCAACGATTCGCTCATTCAGTCGATGATTCGTAAAATACATATCGTTTCTATGAGCCGTCTTAACGTTAGAACGGCATACGTGGCAGCTTTTACTATGGTTTTGTTATTGTCGTCGCGGTTTGAAAAGATGCTGGTCACGGAATATATTGTCATTTGTTATAATAAGTGTGCACGACCACCGCCTATCAGCCAGTACGGGAACCGTGAGACAAACGCTTTCTCTACATCGTGTATATAATAAATGGATATTTGTACACATACATCGATACATTGTACATTGTTCTCTTGACAAAATACGGTTGATTCAATCTTCTCAAGTGCTACTCACCGCGTAAGGCTTGCCTTGGTAATTCAATGCAGTTTCGTCGAGTGAGATGTATGCTATCATAGGATCTATAGAAGTTACGACATCAGTGGCCAACGCCACGCCAATAAATATTCGCTATTTTTTTTTTTTCTGTTTTATTCTCACCTACATCTCAGCAGAGTAACCTTCTTAACGTATCGTCGATATTGCCAAACCTGTATTTCAATATAATGTTTATACATTTTCTTCTTTGTTAATTCATTAAAAGGGCTTATAAACTTGGACGAGAACTATCCACCACCACTACCCCCATACACCCCCCTCACAGTGAAATAACTATCACTTGCCCGACGAGCTGATAATTATTTATGCAGCCATTTATTTACTCGAACATTGTACGTTTATGATACGCTATGCGTGCAAGCAAAGACTTTAAATAGGTATATGTTTAAAAGAATAATAATCACCTAATTAACGCCGACGTATAGTGGCCGGCCGCAAGGAACCACAGGGCCAGCAATGTCGTTCTGAAATCGCTGACAAGAACGGCGCCATGATTTGAGTGGCAAGCGGCTATTACCAAATAAATCAGGTTTTTCTAAGACGTTTCAGGGCCCCTTTCAGGGCAGAGCCGAAGTCACAATACCTCATTAGGTTCTGCTAAAGAGAAAGAAAACAAGAAAAAAAAAAGGTCATCATATGGAATTTACTAGTTGTTCAAAATGCGTATCTCCTCATCTAAACTTCGGACCTATTTTTCTATTTAACTAGTTAGAAAAATCTAGCAAAAGGCTATTAAGCCAGTGAAATAAAGTGCACCTGGAACGTCGCAGCATTTTTATGTCTTTATCAAATCTCTGAATAATGCTCGCATTTTTAACACGGTACCATTAGGTAGATCGTTGTAGCAGGACACATGCGCGCCACAAGGATTGCCCAAGAAGCCAACGTTAAAAAAGTGGTTTTGAAAACCGTTCTCCTTTATCGACGAATATGGGCCGAATGATAAAGCTGTACGTTTTTCCTCATAAGAGGAAAAAATATAAAATCTATAATCGCACCTTCTGTACCATCTGCGTAAGCGAAAATAATAACAAGCTGAAGCACGCTAACGAGGGAAAAGAGTCTGTCGCGGAGAAGACATTGCGCGACGCTGAAATATATTTGGTATCGATTTAGCGCGGTCGATGTGGGTATGTGTACGATGCGTCACTTCTACACCATGCAGCTGTAACAGTGCCCACAAGGACAGTTAGTCGGGACGAGTGGACACGTGCACAGGCTGAATTTGTGTACATTGAAAAAACCCGCTGAAAGGGGTAGAAATATTTCTCTCGAGCCGTGGATTTTATGCGGCCTGCGGCTCTACCGACGACGATTGGTATCGGTGACGACGACAGCCGCCATTAGTGAACGCGCTGCGCTTCTGTTGAGATACTGCTGATTATATTTTATTCCCGGCTATTGATTGTGTGATACGTATCTTTGTATGTCGCTGTGATGCGTTACGCTGGCAACGTGCTTCGCGCCAGCCATGTTCGTCTGGCGCCAGTATCGGCCGTGCGGCTACTACAGCGCCAATACGAGATGAACCGCCGCCATTCCCCCTTAGTGATGATAACATGCAGTAGGTAGATATGCCAAAGCATTCGTCGCACTCTGTCCGTTGCGTTTGGCTGTGTGCGGTCGGCTATAGGAAATATTGCCGTTGGCGTTGATACTGCATCAGTTACCGCGGTTCACCGCTCCGTGCTACAACCAATTATAATATGCTACCTCTTTCCTGGCGTATCCTGACTATGCGTTTCCATAGTAGTCAGCTAGTAATCAATAAGTGTTACATTTCGATGATTACCGCTATTCGTGAAACAGTTCATCGTCCCAACGCAGGCTGGAAAAAACAGGCCACCTTTCTACTTGATGTTGGATAGGAGGCCTCCGGACAGCTTCGGACTTCGTTCCCTCCTCCTTTTTCTACAGTATTTCGTTCGCTGTTGCCAGATCACGGCGGTAGCAGTAGCAGCAGCGGCAGCTGCTGGTACCCGATCAAGTGTCAGGGTCTCAAGAGGACAAATATCGACCATTTACTATCATCGCTACCGCTCACACCAGCCAGGCAGGCAACAGGCGGGCGCGTACACGCGCATACACGTACATATGCACACGCCGCGCCGTCGCCGGACAATGACAAACGGACTATGTCTCGCACTTCGAAAGCGTAAGAGAAGGCTGACGACCGAAGTGGTGGTATGCAAGCAAGGCTTATGCAGCCGCCATTAGCTATTTAGTCAACAACAATTACTTCTGGCTATTCCAACCCTTTTTATGCTCTTTGTCCATCATGTTGTTCAAGATAATGATGGTGATGACGATGAATGTAGCCGTTAGAAGAAGGGTGCCGGGGTCTGGGTCGAGCGTAGTACGGAAAAGCGTATGGTCGAGCGGTTCACTGAAGAAAAATATTAACGCTGCTCTATTGTGTGTTCATAGATGGTTCCTGGCTCGAGATCAGCGTTCACAAAAAAAGGGGGTAGCTGCTGAAAAGAGCTGGGACGATAACATAAAATAGATACTGCAAACAGATGAAACGAATGAATGATTGACGACATAGATTTCGCAGTGTCAGTTACTGCGCGCCCGTATCACATGTACAGCTAGTAGTATCAGTGTGCAGCTAGGAATTGGCAACAGTATTGCCTAAGGCAACTTGAAATCTATCTCGCCATAAACGTCCATAACTGTATAATACGACAAGCCTGTATAATACGCAGACATTATATGCCGGGCCTAAATATGGCTTTCATGATATAAATGCGTCGTCGTAGCTAGAAAGTTAGTTGTACTTACCTTTTTCGGGCAAGTGGTACATTGAAAGTCAGCCAAAAGCTCCCTTAGATCATTCCAAACAAAGTCTTTCATTGTAGATATGCCTGGAGTCTATCATAGATAGATAGATAAATAGATAGATAGATAGATAGATAGATAGATACATTGAACACACATAATTATGTGAAACGTCGTAGAGAAACAATCCGATGACGTTACAGATATACTTCCATTTAAAGCTAGTACGGCGACGATCGAGTGACCTAAATTGTAATTGTGCCTACCTACTGCATCGAGCGTCCCTCAGCCCTATATGCACAATGGACTTGAGCGTCTTTAAGCTATTATTATTGTAAATAACAAAATACGACAGTGAAGACAAGGCGATACCCGTGTTTTATTTCTATCTAGTACTTCTAGTTAATTCAGGTTGGATATTAGTATAACTGAGGCTTTACTTTAGACTACAACTTGCATGCAACATAAGCATCTGGGCCGGCTTAAAAACGGCCGGTTCTGTTGCTACGTCTGTATCAACAATAGACAATGAGCGAAAAATCAATCTTGTAAATTTTATTATCGAATTTATTAGAACCAACCAATATTTCTGTCTTGACGTCTGAAAATGATTGTATATAAGACTGATACGACACAGTGTACACGGATTATGCGATATCATGACCATTTTATCACGGCTATGATAAATGATCCTCAAATACTTTCATCTATTATATTAATTGTGTAAACGATATGTTTTCTATAGTTTTTCCGCAACGTTCTGACTAACGGGTAATAAAAGCTGTTTATATAGAAAGCGAAGTTAATAAAGGTAGTCTTGCTATAGAAAGAAGGGCGTATAAATTGTCATTACGTCTCCTGTGAGACGTTTTCCTTTCTGCTGGAACACTGAGCCAGCAGCAGAAGAATGACGTATTGTACCATCATCGCCAACGCGTGGACTATACTGACCCATATATACATACGTAAATGGCAGGAGCACTAGCTCTTTCCCATTTCGTAGGCTCCCTTTCACAGGTTTTTATCGGAAACGGTTTTGTACCGTCAATGAGAATCTACGATTATAGTTCGACTGTTTGAGACATGGATCTCCCTGAGCGGCAAACGCAGCGGACGCTGGTGGTGGGAGCTTTGAGAATGTAGCAATAAGTAAGTCGTACGAACGATCCGTCAAACAGTGGACTAGTCGTGAACTTAATTATCCGCAGGCCGCCAACACACTGCTCGTAGCAACGACGCAATTTTTAATTTCGAATATACGCGCCATGTGTATTAGTTAATCGCCTTTTGTAGGACAGCCGAACGCGTTCCTTGCAAGCAGAATACCGCTGTACACTGGGCTGACAGTGCAAAATGTATATTTGAAATTTACGGTAGAGATGTACGAGCCTATTTGTTCTCGTGCCAAAAACAAGCGGCCTTTGCGCCACTTTACAAATAAGACATGCCCGCGCTGTTATAACTTATGTTTGAACGAGTCCGTTTGACTCGTAGTTAAGTGTAGAGTAAATGGCAGCATTTGCCATTGATTATTATAAACAAGAGCCATTATGTTACTGCCCTCGTGGCTGGGTACAAGAAGTGCTTATTCGTTTTTTGCTATTTCTTGGAAAGCCTGTCACGATCGTAAGGGCAGCAATATTACTGTCTCGTGGCAACTTCAGCCATAGCTTTCCTAAAAGATAGTGGCTGGGGGCTCGGGAGTGATGGGATGACCTAGTCGGCTGCGTGCGCATCGATGATTCCAATACAAGTATATAAGATACGATAGCCGACGGACCGGTATGTTCACCCAGCCTATGTTATTCGCGTTAGAAATTCGAGCGTAAGCGATCTCAGTGTTTCGAACTGTATGTTCCGTTAGGGGTTCAGTCATACGGCTGGGTTTCAACATAGACTGCAACGCGTCACCAGCATCAGGGGACAAATGTCGGAAATCTAAAAAATCCAATCATTGCTCTGAAGTCCCGTTAAAGATTAGGCAATACGATCTAAAACGATATGCAGTCATATTAGATCAGAATGACTTCTTCAGCGTTTTCAAAACGGCGTTGATATTACCCTGTGACCCTTGTGGATGTCTGCTCGGTTCGTACTGAAACCCTTGGAAACAGTTACCGCTCAACGAGCGTTTCTGAGATACGTATGTGTCTATTTCTTTGATTGCTAAATACGGAACAGATTGGCTGAGGACAGTGAACAGGGTTGACGCCTAGTAAAAGTTCCATGTGAAGACATTTTTGCAAATGTTCTCAAATGGCTTTCTAGGGCAAGTAAGTGCACCTGTCTATTTTTATCTATCGTTGTTATCAAACCAAGTTAAAAATAATCAAATTTCACCGTATTGTCTGTTATCTATAGGATGCTTTATTAATAAGCACCAATAGTTCGAAGACTGGGGCGTCTTTAATTTAACGTCTAATCTTCAACGTCCTTCGCTCGATCGCTAACCATGGACGCGTAATGAAGGTCAAATAAGGCTGCTAATAGAATTAATGCAAATTCAACCATCAACCAACATCGATCAAATATTGAACCAGAACGAGAAACAAAATAACCCAAGAAAGAGAATAAGCAAACAAGAAAGTATAAGTGGTAAACAGAACTAAGAACGAGACCTTTGAGCATAAGGAGGCCTAATACATTTACGTGTGTAAAGCGAGTGTAACTACTTTCTAGCAAAGAAATAACGATAAATGTACTGTACCGTTATGTGGCGCTAGGTGAAAAATTAGTCTGGCAATTAAGGCTAAATTATAAATATCGATTTTTAGAAAAATCGAATTCTCAGCTACGGAAAAAATCAAGCCTATTAAAATAATCTCTAAATGTTAGCTTAGTTTATCTAAAACAGTGGCGGCTTTAATAAGCTATTGAATAGGTGCAGTTGAATTTACGAGTAGCGAGCATCTTTTTTATTTGGCTACCATTTCCCCGACGTTCGCTTCATATCGAAGGTAAACTTCAGGAATTCCTTGGAACGCCATTTGTCACAAGTACCAGTCATAGCGAAATCCACATTTGCCCTTCGCTCTTGCCAGCGTGCTTTTCAAATACCCGAAACAGACCAATTTCTAGAAACTCTCCCACGATTTATCGCTTATTTGACCATACGATAGAGACGGGGTCATTTGGTGAAACCTCAGGAACGTATAGAGTCGACTCGAATGTGCCATTCCGAGTAACTATTTATGCTTTACAGTTGGCACGCTGATAATGGCGGAATCGTTCCTGAATCAAGGGGCAAACGCCTATTGCCCCCGGCACCTTCATAGTGTCTTGTAAGGAAGCTATAATGATCTGTCAAAGACGCAACTAGACGAGTCCGAAACTCGGATAAATAACAGAAACGTAAACATGGACCAACAGTGAATTTTATTCTATGACGTGGTTTCTCGCTGTACGAATGCTGACTAAAACCTTCCCAGGGAGGCAAATCCCTTTTGCACGGGTTGCGTTTTAAAGTATTAATGATGCGAGCTAAAAATAGAGGCCAAGCTAGGGCCTGTACTGTGATCCCCCTTTTCAAGCTGGAGTATTGGGGTGGAAAGTCAGTGGCTGTCACAGGCCTTGGCCGTCACGTCTATACACACGAGACGTGCAACGTGAGTTGAATGCGAGAGTCGTAAATGTGCTCAAGGCTTACATAATTGCACAACGCAGGGAAGTTATGCTGGGAGGCAATTAAAACGTCCGCATCACGCTCCTTTTGAATAATGATGATGATCATTATCAGGGAAGGTTCCTACAATTATGTAAGAGCGACATGGGACTAACCGTAACAAATACAACCGAAAAATGCAAAACAGAAAAGACGAGACAAACCGCGACGTTTGATTAAATACCACATAAGTTTAACGCTTCAATATTGTAGAGAAAATGCTCACGAGCGATACCAGAGGCGTATACAAGCAGTCTGGTTATATACGAGTCCCTTCTATACGTCAGAGGCCTCAGGAGACAAATGAGAAGACGGCAAGATGAATACGGCTAGTGGATGTGAAGAAGCTAGTGAGCGAAGTAGCCAATAACATAGCGGGCGTTAACAAGAATTTCGGGAACTTTGTAACTTCCATGGAAACCGTCTTATGAGCGGAGACGAAGCTCGAAGACTATGACGGCGGATTCAAACCGGCCCTTCCAATCCAGAAAGGTATAGCAACACGTCAGGCCACGCAAAAAATTTAAGAAACAATATTTGCCTTAGTTTCTTCACTAGGGTGGGGGGGAACTCCTTTTTGTTTTATTCTTTAGAAATCACTATCAACTCTTGTGGGTGGACTTTCTCGTTTCTCGCGCACGCTCGTTCTCGTTTGATTTTCGATTTCATTTTTGCTCTGGAGGGTTGCTTCCGTACGATGGAGCCGCTGATCCGATTGCTGTTCGTTCTCGATCACGGCGTCTATCTACTCGGTTATCGATCCTGCTAAAGGCATCGACGAGAATTTATAAGCACTCTTCAAGGCTAAACATGACGGGATTGTGTGAATCACATTATCTACACATCAGCAGATTGAAATTTGCTTCTGTTTTTATTTTCTACAGGTTCTTCTGGAAGAACCCATGGCCGGTCTGTGCCTGTGCTAAAAAATCACGTTGTTTTACCATGGTGTCTGTTAAATCCTTTATGTAGGTCTAAACTAAGGCATCGAATCTACGCTCCTAAAAAATCGGTTGATTCATTCAGGCTGCTGTTTCCGCATTTGTGCGCGCTTCCCCTCCTTCCCAGCACGAGGTTTGTACTAAGGCGCAACTTCTATCATCTTTTGGCAGAGGACCATTCGTATAAGAACTGTGGTTGCGATTGTTTGCACAACCCGGTACGCGTGCACTACTTTTCGATCTTTGCTCTTGCAGGAGTTTTGTTATGATCGGTTTAGTTAGCTCCCAAGTAGGAGCTTCATGCAGGATTTTGGATTCCGCCATGGTCGCCAGGCATCTCCTTCTCCTTGCTACTGTTCTCCGAGTTCTCGGTATAATCCTTGCTAAACTGTTGCTGACCTTCGCCGCTGTAGTTGCCATTTTGTCGATATGAGCGTTGCGAGTCAGAAATCTATCCAGTGTGACTCTTAAGTATCAAGCGGGATCTTGTGTACTCATTTCTAGCATGCCATATTTTACAACAGGGACTCCCATTCGATCCCCTGGGGCACCCCCCTGTCATATTGAGCTTCGGGTTCTTGTATATATATATATATATATATATATATATATATACAAGAAGAGTTTAGGGTTCGGATAAAGTGCTCTGAAGTCCAAGGTAAGACGCTTACAGGACAAAAATTATAATTAGGTATCGCGCCGAATCAAAATCGCTACCTCTTGGACAAGAAAAGTTATGAAATGGAAAGTTAGCAAAAAACACTGTGCAACTATATGTCCAGGCACACTGGGCATGTACCAAATTTGAAACATCTAGACTCTACCGAAAGGCAACGCAAAACATTCGAGAAGTGGTTGGCATGAAACAAAATTCGCTTTTTTAGCAAATAAATGCATCTGCGGATGTTGCAAAATATTAACGAAAACCAATTAACTCAGGTGGTTCAAGCGCTTAAAAAAGGACAGAAGCCTATCGAGGCCGATTCACATTTTAGAACGCAATTTATTTCAGTAATCATAAATGAGAGCATGGAAGGAATGGAGTAACCCACGTTGGCCAACCAAATCGCCGTACGAGAAATCGAGGTCTCGGTTAGCTTGCTTTTGACCATTTTGATCATCTATTCGAGTATTAGAAGGCTTACAAAAAGGTTCGTCGAAATAGATGTATACCCGTTGCATTAACAGGTGATATGATGTCGATGTACCGTTACAATAAGAGCAGTCAGACGCAATCTGGTAAAAACGAAAAGCAACCAAAGAAGGTACGATTTTCTTCGACCATCAGGAGAACGTTTATTAGGAGCTCATGACCTCGCGAAAATCGCGTGCGTATGGCCGATGTAAAGGTCCATAACTACGGCACGACAAATCCTGGACGTTGGATTAGTACACCGCCGATCATGCACCGGCCGACTGCTATAAAGCAGTTATGTAAAAAAAAAAAACTCATTATGTCGTCCTAACGTTTGTATTCATCGGACCTTTTGACTATTGTTAAAACTAAAGAAAAATCTAAAGGGAAGGTGTTTTGACACGATAAAAAACGTAAAAGAAAAATTGCTCGCGGAACTGAAGACTATACCGACAAGCGAATTTAAAAAGTGTTTTCGGAATTAAATAAAATTAATTTGAACAAATAACTCATTCGTTTTGAACAAAGGGTCCCATACAAAAGTATTGGAAGCATCTTGCAGGATCTAATAACAAGATAGGCGTCACACCAAGAACAACGGTTACCTATAGCAGTGACAAAGAAGGCTCGTCAGTAGGATCGGCATATGCAGGGATGTCGCCCGGCCATTAAACCCTTTTGTATTTTGAATTCTCTATACAGACAAATAAACTGTGTCAAATTTAGAATAAGGTTCGGTGCGGTTGTGTATACACTGTATAGGAGAAAACTAGCTTAGACAAGCTAACACTTTTGGGCGACGGCTGACACTATCAGATAAGACAGCCCACACTGCCATTCGGCTGTCAGAAGTAATATTACGGATCTGAGATTCTGATGCCCAAATCGATAATTCGGGTGGCGTACGGCGAGACCGTCGGCAAGAAAGCTCTACTGGATAAACTATGTACAAGTAAGGATATCTACTTCTAAGGCATGTCAGACGCGAAGCCAGAATGATAATAGTTCTTCACCCAGATCCGAGGCTATATGAGGTTTTCTCACAACCAGTATTTATGGTCAAAACACCTTTGATTTTAGATGGGAGAACGAATTATATGACCAGAACAGAAATTAAGTATAGGAAAAAACGTCTTCTACTAAAAACCCACAAACTGGACAATAAAAACGGCAGAAAATTTTCAATTACCAATATTTATCTTGTGAATAAATAAATACATAAATAAATAAGCGAATATAGGTAAATAAATCGAATCAAGCGATCCAGACTGAATTTTATGTCGGTTTTATTAATAACAGTGCAAACGTGGCCCTCTGTTCGAAGCTGGCTTCGGCTTTCCATCCGAAGAAATCTTTTCGTATTCATAACTTGCATTGCCCGACCGTTACCGCACACACGCTCATCGTTAAAGCCATTCAATCTGTAAAAGCTCGACAATATCGGTAGAAAACAGTGCCTTGGCTACAACTGGCACATCTGCCACTATCACTCGAAAGGGTGAATCTTCATATTTTTAGTTTGTTTCGGTGATATACTTCGTGATATGGCGCCCAGTATGGTCAAATATTCGTTTTTGCTGAAAGAGTCCTTTTTTTTAATTTCTCTTTCTCTCTTTCACTCATCGTTCCTATCCCCCAGCCCACCTCCTTCTACTGCTTTTCACAGCATCACAAATTATACAGAGTCATCGCTATCGCTTGCTGTTGATGTGTGCACGGGTCCTTATCGTATTCTTTCTCTCTGGTATTTCTTTTTTTCGTCTTAACGATGTTACGTCGTATCCAAGTATATTCTAGTGTTACTGGACGAACCGTTCAACAGTAACACGGCTTTTGGCTAGGTAATCTAGTACAGAAAATATCAGTCAGCGTCGAAGCACGTAGATATGCACACGAAGACGCACACCTCCAATTAGGAGATCCTCGTTGCCAAGGGCCAATAAGAGGAGAAATGAACTTGCTCAGGCAGCAAGCATAACACGGCAACAGGGAGTTAAGACAGGTAGGCAGACAGGGGGAAGGGGAGAGGAAGAGGACGTCCAGCTGCGTCTGGGTTCGCGTCCGTACATCTCTCGTCCTCGTGTGCTGCTGTCCGTACCGCCGTTCGCTCCGCCGATGTGCTTTCGTCGAATACGCTACAAGTTTACCCATTGCAAAAGCGTCATTGGCGTCGTTTGGTACGCTTGCTCAGCGCTATTGCTGCTGCTGCTGCTGCTGCTGCTGCTGCTGCTGCTGCTGCTGGTGTTAGCGTTCTCGTCGTCAAGAAGATCGTAATTTATGACCCGCAGTGTTTTGATCATCATTGGACGAAGCGGATGATGCTTGCTATTTTCCACCCCTTTCAGTCACGGCGGGTTGTTCAAGCTATTCAGAAATCTATTCTTCGGCAGAAGCTTGACCGCGATTCGATTTTTCTAGTTCAATCGCATCAACTGTTGGACAGCGGTCGCGGCCGAGACATCGCAATTTGCCGATGCTTCTTATACCAATGTTATTAAACACAACACAGCACAGCGACGATCCCCGCTGCTGCTGTGGCTGGCACTGTTTCAGTTTCAAAGAACGATTTTCATGGTTCGTTTTTCCCCCCTGTTACGATCGCCTCAATGCAGGCGTACTTGTGCACAGACAGTGTTTTCTCTGTTTTTGTGTAATCACTGTGTTTATATATATATATATATATATATATATATATATAGAGCGAGAAAGAGAGAGAGAGAGAGAGAGATCTATATGTCTCTGTTTTGGCCCTGTGTGTTTTGTTCTGTTATTTGTTTTTGCTGACTCGAAAACTGACTCACAGTGTTAACGAAAGCCGATCAATGACGAGCTTGCTCGTCCTTTTGGGCGAGATAAACTTCAAACTCTTCGAGCCCCTTCTACTCGGGCAGTTGACATTTCTGCATCGTTTTGCTCTCCTCGAATCTTATTTTACACAAATGCACCATCCACGTTCTACCGCATTGTCGCGCAGTTCGTGTTGCCACATGTGTTGTAACGCTCGGCTCTTTTCAGTTCGACGAGATTCAGCAATTCAGGCGGGAGAAAAAAAGGAAGAAACCAGAAAGACTGAAGTCACTCTGAAGAAGCAAAGACAAAGAACGGAGGCATTCTCATGAATGCGTACGCCGTCGACGGACTATAGGGCTTGTATTTTGGCCGTTACTGTTTACATCGTTTTGGATTAGAATACATAAAGATTTATATGGCTGACTATCTCGTTGAAGATAAGAGCTTGTGTTGAAGGCAGTGCCGAGAAATCAAGCAACATAGTACGTGCTTGTGTGATATCCTTTTATGCAGTAGATATGTAGACTGGATTTGGGCAATTTATCAATTGATACTGACTGAAATGAACAATATATCTGTTCCTGTCAGCTATTTACCGTCAAACGATGTTTCTGTCTGGATGGGAAAAGCCTTAAAAATATTTAAATCTGTGTACACGACGATGCTCCTGGATACCTAATTATCTAGACAACAGCACCTGTTTACCGTCGCTCTTGCCACCGATTATAGTAACGTTGTTTTTCTATATTCATTGAACATGGTCAGTGTATGACTTATAACCTTCATCAGCAAAATCCAGTTTTTAAGAATGTCGACGGTGACGACTATGTTGCGCTCAAGACTTCTATTGTTATTATGTTTGTTAGGAGAACTCTAGTCACCTGTGACGAACAGTAAAGCAAAAATCAGGAACGGGTCCGCCTTCGAATGGACAACAGGTTAAATCAAAGGAAAAGGATTATGCTCTTCTTATAACGATATACATACAACATAAATATTGTTTCTACTATGACCATATATATATATAGATAATGAAGGAAATGAAGACAAAAGATGTCAGCATTTTTGTGAGATGCGGACAACTGTATAGCGAGGGTGGTATCCGTTAAATGAAGAGTCTTATTGTTTGAAAGGAAAACGATACTACCGTTGCTACAAGTATTGCAACACTCGCGTATTTTCAATGTCAGCTCCTGCGGTGCTAGATCCAGTCAGAGTCGCAACCGAGTTACTGGAGAATAATATCGAATCGAAGACAAACAGCAAGGCCCACTGCGTACCGTCAAAATTACCTGTGGCAAACGAAGTGTGCCGCTTCCATCAAATCGACATGTTTGGTCCTTCTGACCGTGTAGCAAAGAACCGAAAATACATTCAACAGCATTTTTTCGCAGAACAGATGCGAAAATTAAATTTTCAAATAGTTGCGCTAATTGAAATTAACGGCAATAATAAAAACAGGCCGTAGACACATTGAACCATGCGAGCATGACGTTTCTGTGTGCCTGTGAAACGTGTACTGATCCGAAGTTGTGATGAAGAAATGAGTGTAATAGTGCTAGGTGACAGAGAGGAAACAATATCGACACAAACGGCTCTGTTAAAAGGTGATCCGCGAAAAAGGTTCAATGCAGCCGTATGCATTTGGCTGATGCCCTAAAGATTAAGCTCTCGATTGCGGCTTAATACGAAGCTACAAGATATTCGAAGTACTTACACTTCAATTCATAACAGCCGTCGAAAATACGATGATTGAAGTAGTCATCAATCCTCTCCCAGAAATAAGAACGTAGACACGCATATCGATATAGTCGACTAACTGGGGTATTACAGTTTTTTCAGCGGTCTGTTCTAGTCTTTTTCTTTTTTTGTTTTTGTTTATGTGTGTACTATTAACGTTTCAATACAGACAAGTAGTTTAAAACTGCCCGCGCTACTCAAAGTGTACTATTTAAGAAAATTCATTTGTTAATCATTCTGGTATTCTTGCACCAAACATGGGCAAGGTGTGGCCGAATTAAAAAAAAATATTGTGTCTGTAGTGTTCCAATAAAAAAAGAAAAAGCTGAGATCTGACATTGTCTATAAAAATGGTTGCCTCTTTGCTTACGATGTATGTACATGGAGAGTATGAATGCTATTTTATATTGTACGGTTGATTTCCTGATTGACTATGGATGATTCCTATCAGTGCCCTGTGTAATATGCGGCCAACGGTTCAACCTGAAAAATGGCAGGGGAATGAATACTGCTGCTTCTTGCGCATTGTCAAGCGTCGGCGGGAAAGGGGCTGTAGGAGAAGAAGCATGAGGATGGCGTGGTGGTACACAGAGAACTTACCACGGCGTTTCTACGTTTCCACTTAAGTTAGAATGTTACCATTCGACAGTTTAGCGTCTACTTTTGGGGATGCTGTCTTTAGACAGCAACAATGCAGGCCACTATGCATCATTCACCTCGTTCGCTGGGTCTCTTTCTGATCGTGTATGTCACTCTTTCCTATATACTGTAACACATTACTGGGCGGGTAGAATCGAACTGGAACCCAGATTAGATAGGAACATCTTGTCCTTACTGGTTACTGGACTGTAATAATACAGAGATGGACGGGATGCTAGACAGGCACGTGCGTCTTGAAAGCCCAGCAAATACACTGAGATTACTCGTGACAAAGATATCGAAGTGTACTATTTCTTATTAAAATAACGAGCCATCGAACCTTATAATGTAGCATATGTTATTTCTGCCATGTAGGACAGCATTCTGAATCAGTTAAAGCGTATGTATGTACGTGTAATTCATATTTGTTGTTGGCTTGTTGTAGATTCACTGAATTTCGTATGATATAGTCTTCTAGACTAGATTCATTTCCATATTTATTAGAGCCTAGTTCGAGGGATTACAAAAAGACACGCTGGCATTCTCTTGTCGATATCTGACAACAACATCAGAAAAAAAGATCTCTTAAAACCTCTCAGTATAAATAGCATAAAAGAAATGCCGACAATTACATATTAGAATTATGCCACGTTTCTGAACACGGCCGATTTTCAAAATCTTTTACCTAGATGTTTTCTTTGGTATAGCGGAATTTCTACCGTTACGGTATAAATACATCTCAGCGACACTTCGCAACCCGATCGATGTTAGCACCGATCGACCCACAATCAATTGAATTCGTCTGAGGGTATGTACTTCGAAATATGCTTTAAAGAAATTTGAAGATGTGTTTATCTTCAAGCCTTTTTACTTGTAACTCGCTTTTTGTCGTTACCTTCTAGTAGCTTTAATAGCTTTATCCCGAAGTCCTCTTTGTATTTACTGTGCTTTGTGATAAAGCCGAATAAATTGAATGCTAACTTCAACCAGTTGGTGACGTTCTGGGTGTCTCTACGTTTATCTAGTTTCATATATGTGATCGAATTCCTATACTGTTGCAAGTCGAAGTTCTGCTTCTTTGTTAGAGGTTGCGTGTCGTTGACATAAAAAAAATTAGGCAAAAAAAAACAGCGGAAAATTCGATTTTGAACGAGTCTGGACACCCGCCGGGTATACACCATGTTTCCCATTTTTTTCTTTGCCAGATAAACTGCAAAAAGGAACTTGTCCGGATGTTTTTTGTTTGTTGGGGAATATTATTTCTCTGCAAACAGTCGAATAGCCCGAAACAGTGTATCAATGAAAATAGACCGGTATGAAATGAAAATAGGTAGACAGCAGTAGCATCGATAAAGTAGCGAACAAATAATAGAGTTGTCAGCCTATTGTCGTTCGTTCAGTCAGTCTGATGAAGTATCAACGGTGCGATGATTGGTCGATATTATTCGCACACTCCTTCAAATCATTTCCTAAAATTGCCTTCTCTACTTCATGTGTATATACATACATACGTTAGGTGAATTCGTGAAGGAGGTTACTCTGTGTAGCTGTTCCTTTTTAGGTACAGAGGCGTCCTGTCCGTACGCCTTCTTCATCACTTTTCTCAATTTTATTTCAACTGCCCAGGCTTTCTCCTGACCAACCCGATTAGACGCTAGCTAACTTCTGCATCTTGTTCCTGTTGATTCGTTTGTGCATTTCTTGAGTGGGCAGAGCATCATGCAGTGGATAATGCCTATCTATCGACTTTTGCTTCTCGCTATCAGTCGACGCCGCTGGCTCGATGGACACCAACGGCAGCAGCCGAATGATTGACGCGCAGGCTTTGGCCGACGCCAATCGCCAATGCCCACACAGAGAATGATAACTTGTACTTATTTACAATGCTATATCTGATTCTCTTGTCACCATGAACGAAATGACAGTGGAAAAGCCCGATGATTAGACCCTGTCAGAGGCAGCAATGCTATTCATCTATGTCTATCCGCAATCATACGGTCACACTTAAATAGATCGACAGCCAGAAAGAGATTGCGCCTCTTGCATACCCATGACGCTCTTCTAAGCCCGTAATTATTACTACTGTGAAGTTATTTTGCGTCTCGAAAGTATCTATAATACTATATACTACACCCTTCTGCTGTTTCTGGAGCCTTCTTTTGATCCACTGTGCCTGGAACATACCGCATAGACACATGCGAACTTACATCCGCAAACTTCGATCCAGATGATAACTAACAGTTGACAATGTCTTGCCAACGATACGATATGATTTTGTACTCCATTCATCGTTGAATCCGTACCATGGTTGGCAATGCTAAGCTGTCTTGGACTGTTTCATGTCGTTCATGCAGGACTCGGGGAGCCTGCGGATAGACGTAAGCTTCGATATGTCTTACGCGAGGTAAAAAGAATTACGACTGCGGCCAAATACGTCAGTATATGATAGATGTGCCTTACGGGACATTGTTCAATGTCTACACAGCGACATGAAACTATCGCAAGCATACGAAACCATCGGAGTGGGACGGGCCGGACCGGACCCAGACGGGTTGCGCAATTTTCCAGCATTTTTAAGCCCCTTTTCCCCTGTTTCCACGGCAGAGACATTTCATCATAATCTCAGTCATCTTCTGCTTGATTTACGTTAGTAGTCTCAACAATTCGAACGCGTCATTTTTTATTTCGATTGGGGCTTCGACGAGTGACTCAGATCCAGTGTCCTTTCGGCTTCACTGTTGTTGTTCGATTTGACCGTTCGCCCGTATATCAGCAGAGACAGCAGCAGCAGCAGCAGCAGCAGTAATACTGCCAGGGGGCGGTCGTCGATTCTCTGTCAATGCACCGTGCTGCAGAGGAGAAAATTACCACGTGATAGCAGCGACAGCTGGGGCCGTAGCAGGAACAGGCAGCAGATGCTTCTAGCTGCTGCGGCCTTTGTGAGGACGGTGATGGGGAGAACGACGAAAGAGGAAAAAAACACGACGGTGAAAAGAGGTATCCATCCATCGAGTTCACAGTCCAACTCTTTTCTAAATTGCCGATTGGTTTCAGTAGTTGGCCGCGTCAAAAGTCATCTATTATTATCATCTAGGAGTTGCAGTGGCAGCGAGCCACTGTGCCACGATACCATCGGTAACGCTAGACACTAGACACTAACGCTAGACAAAAAAATCAGAGCGGCCTAGCGGAAAGTACAGAATAAAGAAGAAGAACCGAAATAGAAACAATGTATTAAAAAGAATAGGGTAGATATGGATGGAACGATGACCCACGCGAGTTCCAGAGAAATTGTTGTCGGCACTATAGCTGAATAGTCAACGACGTCACTCACTTCATCCGCTGACTATCACCGACAACAATTCACAAACGCACAACGAAGTAACAGAGTAATCAACACTGTCGGCATCATTACTATTATTACTAGTTGTGGGATGCATCGAATTCCTGTTTTTGTAAAGGATCCTGACATTATAGTCAGTACGACAATTGCATCAGCAGTGCTACCAATTCACAAAGATACATGATGCCGTAATAAGGCTTATATTGGAATCGTAAGCATTTTTATAGGACTGGATGATGCCATCGGAGCAGAGACTTAGACCCAAAAACTAGTACCATTGGAGGATCTATTTATGAATAGGCGAAACGACGTTCCCAAAGGTTCGTAGGGTCACCCGCAGGATGTGCCAGAATTTGCAAAGTGGGAATGGAAACAAACTGTATCTTCCTTATGCTTTCTCCCATCCCTTTGTGGAAATATGCGTAAGTGTATATTAGCGAATAGCTATAACTGTATGTATTTGGGTACCTTCGATCAGGGATGGAGAATATTCATTCATACCTAAAAGTTGGCTATGAAGAACACCGCTGTATTTCCAATCAGAAATTTCAGTTAGGTATTGACGCAGAAGTGACTGAAATTTTCGTTGGATTTCTGGTATTTTGACTGCTCAAGTATTTTCCTAAAACCAGAACATATTTTTTTTACCTATTGGTTGTTGGTACTGTGCTTGTCATTCAAAAGAGGCCTGTAAGTGCTCCGATATTGAAGCAAACGTTCCTTACTTCACACAAGGAGTCTGAAATATGGTGCGTATATAGAATAGAGCGGTAATGCGTCAGGTTCATATTTATCTCCAATACTTATGCGGTAAACAAGCGGCGCACTCGCGTCTGCCATGTTTCCAAGCGCGACGTTCAAATTGCCCTAAGTTTTTTTGTAAATATATGTAACGTTGATGGATTCAAACCAGTGGCTACTCCGCATCGATCCGACATCCAGGAGCTTTAGATTACTCGAGTAAAATCACTTACTTCAGGAACATGATGAATTTAGTTCTACGTGTGTTTTTTTATTTAATACATGAATATTGCTCCTTTCAAAGGTAGCATCACATAGTACTAACGAGTCAACAAAACGAAGTCCAGACATTGTACTCAGAGAGGAAATGAGGAGTTTTTTTGGTTTGATCCTTCCTGTGTTCATGAGGTTCTGAAAAGAGTCCAAACTGCTTAACGTTAAGAATTAGACGAATAAGAGAGGTGAATTCTGTGAAAGTGTGCATCATAGAGGTTTCCTGGGCGGAGGGTAAGTCTACAGCCTAATACAATGTTGGCTTCAAAGGTCCACTAAGCACGTCCTTCGTATCGGCCGTCTCCTTCGTTCTGTTCAAGCGTACTTCCGTTAGACATGTAGGACGAAAGGAAAACCGAACAATGTACAGATTTAATGCACACTCGGAACAAATGTAATGGACACGAACTTTGCTTACTTACTCCACTCGGTACATAGACCTAGTTCTGGAAAAAATAAGCTACATTAATGAAAAAAGTTAGGTATAAAATTAACAAACTGACTCTAGTTTTTTAAATTTATCGTTAATTAATTTTATGCCAGCAACTTTACTTCATCACGAATCAGGTCAAAAATTCCCTATGGACCTTTAGGCAAAAGATTTCTCCCGGCTTATCAACCCAAGCTTCCTAATTTTGGTTCAGTTCCTCAATTTCTATTAAACTCGCTCTATTAAATGTATTACTTCACTTCAAACAGATTTATACATAAAGGCACCATAACATTATATACGACGCTGTTTTTCTCTGTGTAACATGCAACAAGCAGCCTTCCTACAGGTAGATGCAATTTTCATGTCACCCACATATACCGTAAAATCAACTTGATCTATATATTATGTAGATAGAGGAAGACTCTACGATCAATTTAGGGTTACGTAAATGAGTGTTTTAATATTCAGGATCGTTCACTAGTCAATGGTCCATAGCATTGCAACTCTTTAGTACCATATTCTCGCCTATAAACATCTATTTATCTTGGGAATTAACAAGCGATCTAGTAGGCATAGGCAAACCCCAAAGCTTGTTTGTCGTGGTGATCATTTTTGTTACCATCACCATCTTGTGTGTGTGCCAACGTATTGTTACTGGCTGAAACCTACAAATCGACATATTTGTCGTCTTGTTAATCGATCAGGTGCTCGGGGTCAGGTTTTGCTTCACCTCCCAGTTCTTCCAGTACAACGACGACGATGATAACTGAAGAGTTCAGTAATCTAGTAATCATAGAATGGTACTCTTATTGCGAATAGAAGAAAAAAAATATTTGAATAATCGTTTTTTAGCTTTCGATGTTAGTGAAAAGCATCTATTTAAGTTTTTTAAAGATGCAATAAGTGGATAGTCGTATGCAGTCACTTATCTTTTGTTACACTTATTTACTCCATCTGCTGGTGTATATTAAGATGTTGACGGATCCCGCCATTTGCTATAGTTGAGTAAGGCTGATTTACTCAATTTTTGTTTGATGCATTAAAGTAAATTTTTAGAGTATCTAAAAATTTATAAATCCCGCATCGGCGCATATCCTAGTCATCACTTACACGGTAGAAAAACTGCGTCATGTACTACCTAAATGAATTTAAAGATTTCTATGGTTTATAGTACTTACAACATGTTCCGCGTATGTTTGTAACCTAGAAAATCTAAAAAGGTATCAGCCAGTCGACTAGTGATAGAAACTGCTTGTTGCTAAATTAAGGTAGAAAGTTGAGATAGATAGAAAGATAAAACGGGGTACCGATAAGCATGGTGAGATCTTACCTGAATTATTTCGTTACGTTACCGATATAAGGTTTGTTTACGTGCTGATATGAAGGCCGCTGGTCGTCGGCGTTGTTCACTTTTGCTGGACGCCTTCGTCGCTGTCTTCGAGAGGTCTTCACAAGCTCCTAAACAAGTCTAATAAGCACCAAAAGACAGAGAGATAGATCTTGTTCGTGAGCTCATAGTGCGCCTCGCGAACTTCACTCGTTTACGGAACGCCGCGACAAAATTATCACTTCACCATAATATGCCAACATCCGACTCCGTTGCATACTCCAATTTTCCTGCCCATAGTGAAACTGATTATGATTAGGCTCGTAGAAGGGTGTACCGATTTAGAGCTAGAGCCAAAAATTGTGGCTTTGTATATTTCGAAGCCATAAAAACAGTTAAGGAAAGAAATCCAAATCGCCTTTGAACTTATCATGAAGAATAGTGCTATTGCATAATTATGGGAGACCGTACGTCAATTTAGCTAATTCTGCGTCGAAGTTTCTATGAATCTAACCGTTGCCGACGGAGTCCAGCCACTGTGATAGAATTTCGTCGGAAAGCAAATACTTTGCTCATTAAAAACACAGTAGTACTTAGGTACCTTATGATTTGCGACATATAAACAGCTTACGCAGCTATGTTGTTGCATTAGCAGGACGCGTTTGGTGAAAATCCAACATTTACAATTAATATTGAATATTAAATGTTTTTTTTCCATCTTTAAAAGGTGGTATTTTTAGCGTGGAGATATGGAAAAGGACGAGCCGCAGAGCGAATTAGAACGAGTGTACTATAACCTGATTTCTCTTTCTCCGTCTTATCGGACACGAAGTCAAGCGTTTCCCTCACGCAACGTCGTTGTCGGCTGACATCGGTCGGACTGCGTTAGGTGTTCTGTCTCTCGATCAGCTTGACGAACCGTGAAAAACCCGTTTGGTATATAAGTCTGTGCTGTTGTTTCTTCCATAGTGCAACGCTAAACTGTTCTGCAAGCGAAATCAGACAGCCTGATCGGACACGGTGCAATAGGGTAAATTAACGAAAAAAAAAATCACTATATTCAGCTTTTATTAGAAACCAATTGTTCTGTTTAGATGGAATGAACTTGATTTACTTTGTACTCGTAATTAAAATGACGGACCTTACCATATGGGGCTAGCTCCCCGTGGGACTGTAGAAGCTGGCGATTAATAAAATTGCAAAGGTGATAAAGGAAGAAGAGCGATGTAGTTACATTGAAATAGTCAAAAAACAGCGAAAACTAAAAGTTGTTGCTTATTTAGGAAATAAACAATAGGAAGTTGCCCATTATTTCAGTTGACAACTAATTTCAGGGTGGCTGTTTCTAGGTATCACACTTAACTAGACACATGTGCATGTATAGCTAATAGGAATGTGAGTATATACAAAACCATTGTGTATACTCCAAGTTTTACTATCGCATCAAGTAATCTTTCTTCTTATAATTACTATATTTCAGATACTTTAACTTCAAGCTAGTTAGACCCAATCTGTGAGAAGAACGTGCTATCTCACTAACGCGGTAAAATCACGCGGTAGCTATGGTATTTTAGCTTATTTTTTCTTAGCTGAGACTGATCTATAAACAATAAAGTGCTACAGGCGTATTATGAAAATTTCTCCCTTAACCCTTAATCAACTCTTAATATAAGTTAATAATAATTCATTTTTATATCGATTTTATAATATAGGAATAATTTTATAAAATAGGAATAAATTTTATAATACAAAATACAGGAGTATTCTGTAAGTGCAAACTGTTTTTCAACAAAAATCCGCCATGGTGACAATATTGAAACTGCTGGATTGTCTGAACTACTCTCTACGGAGAATTTCAGCTTTCTTAACGCTAACGAGGAATGAGAATATATGGATGTTTGTGCATAGGTGGGTTATACGAAACGACCCTATGGTATTACTTCTGCGGATAGTAATAACGATTTAAGTACGAGAACGAGATTAACTACAAGTTAAACATCTAATAACTAAGTGGAACAGTTCAGCAGGAACAGGCGCCGAATTTTCGGTGACCCGAAGATGCAAAATTAATTTTCTGAACATTTTTTTTTGCTGAATCGATCAGTATCGCTATGCAAATATATTCACTTACGAAGTCTATCGGTGAAGCGCATACGTTACGTTTATCTATTGAAGTATAGAAAACAGTGTGACTAATCATCGATTATAAGAACGTCTTATGCTTATGATGTGTAGTTATGCCCCCGTACTTATATGTTGCAGGTTTAACCGCGACGTAACATCTGAAGACAAGCGGCGGGCATGGAAGGAAATCACAGATTCAGTGAATTCGGTTTCTCCACCAGGCTCCGTTGGACACACACAAACGGAGTGCAAGAAAAAATGGGATAATATGATGGTTTATTCGAAAAAACTCTACTGGCAGTTCAAGCAGAAATGTCACCTAGCAGGTAAGTTAAACATTTGATAAATTGTGAACTTCGTTTGCTATATAGTTGTCATCAATGAAGAAGGGCAGCATATTTTGACTACTGAAAATTTTCATGGCTAAATGGCATATATAAGTAATTGCGAAACAAAGTACACCAGCTTATTCTGAACGAAGTTTAAAAAATTACACTAATATGTTTGTCACCCCCGGTGCTAAAGTTAGCTTTAGTAGGTACGGATATTTATGACTGTATATGTTACGTTCGTTTTATGCTATTGATATAGTCAGAGAAACAGATTCCACATACTACGGAGGAACATCGTTGGAGTTCCACTGGGGTACAGAAAGTGTGAAAGACACATTCTGACGAAATTTTGCAAGCAAGCTAAGTTTGCAGCTTGCATAGACATTTTCCCCGCTATTGCTTGAAGGAAGTTAAGTTCGAGGTATATGAACGTAATTAAATCGATCTCACGAATGTGATGCCCGCCGGGATTAAGAGGGGCATGGTTCTCTATAGCCGCAAACTTTTTGAGATTCCGACAAGCATACTATAATGCATAAGCAAGATTATCTTCTTTCCCATTTCAATGCGACAGTAACTATCTACTAAAAAGACTGTTTTCACCATGCTCGAACTCGGAGGGGTCAGATGTAGCTGAAACGACGATAGGACGTTTCAAGACTTCATAGCAGACAGAGGCGAGAAGGTGCAAGAGAGTGACATATAATTGCTGGCCCTCCAGTGTGTACTTCTACGGAGGCAGTCGTTAGATGATGGCGAAACGGATTGTAAAACGTTAAATCTTTCACATAAAGCTAAGACGTCGAAATGGTCCATCCAATCCGATAAACCTATTTTTGTTAGACCTAGTAGACCGGCACGAGGTTGCAGTATTACCTTGTTAGAAAGTCAGCCACGCATTGGTCGTCCGTCTGAACGTGCCAACAGCTTCAGTCTTCATTGTGACTTTGCAAAGGGTATTGAAGTAACGTAAAGCAAGCCATGCGGATAAAAGCTATCTGCTTTTATAATGCTCAAAGCACGTGTACAGCGTCAAGTGAAATAAGCGCTACGGTGCATATACAAGGGACCTTATGACAATTTTCAAAGAAATCAGGCTTTTTCAGCTAAAAGCTATTCATGTATAGAGTGTTCCGTAGACTAGCAGTATAGCCTTTTTTAATAATAATAAATTTAATAAGTTCATTATGCATCACTATCTAGCACAGAGATCAGCAAGCGGTAGGATGGCCAATGACCAATGGCAAGTTCAGTCGTTGATGAAATATGCGTCCTATGGCTTGAACCTCTACAGGTGGTATAAAGCCGGCGTTTGGCAACTATGGGAGGTTAAGAAGTGATGTTCTCTTGCGGCTGACACGCAACCGTCGACACCTATGGCAATATACCTATTTGCGTATAAGAGATAAATGTGGAAAAACAAGAATTCGTAGGTAACTCCTAGCTATTGTGCAATGGTAATCTGTAAAACCGCGCGCAATATTCCTAATAACTACCGACAGTGTGACCGTTGGGGGTGAGTGGGGAAATTTTGTGATTTAAGCTACTGTTCAGTTTAAGAACTTTTTCAATGTTCTAGCCCTGCGACTATGCGAAATTAGTTAGAAATCCTAAACAGTTTAAGCAGCTCGCAATGGAGAACGCACTGCTCTTTCGACATCGATCAACCTGTGCCGGACAATACGCTGTCGCCCTACAGCTACTTAAAAACCTTGGCCTTTATAGCCATTTCTGTTCCTTACTCTTGCAAAAAGGCTAGCTCCAAAACCATCTAGTACCCGCCGGCGTCATGAACGACTCAAACGAGGCAAATGTGATAACATCCAGCAATTTCGTTCCCGATCATGTACCGACAATTATTATTTCCTATCGTCCTATACAGGTCCCCTGCTGGCTAGCGGCCCACCGCGTGAACTGTGGTTATGGTCAGCATCTAGTATATACCTCACATATGTTTTTAAGATGCATAGACAGACAGGTAGCCATTAAGTAATCACAATGACTATTTCTGTTTGGTCATTAGCGAGAACATTCTGTGCCTTCTTCTGCTCAAAAGATGGCAGACTCTTTAGCATGCCGCCGATACAACAGTTGCAATGTCAGCCAACTGTTCTTTATGATAGATTAATTAAACTTGTTTAAATATTATACAAAAGCATCCAAGGAACATGTATGATTTCACTTATGCAAATAGAGCCGTACAAAATTGTAAGCCGGTCAGTTGTCTCGAGTTTACCTCGAAAGCTGGATTTTTTGCCATCCGTTGGCAAAAGAAAAAGAGGGCTAGGGCTATGTTATTCTCTTAGCCGTGCGTCGATAAACAAGTAAGGACCATTTTGACGACATAATTTTGTACGGCCTAATGGCTGAGTAATTATTGTATCAGCCGGTCGGTAGTGGCGGTATAATTGGATCTAATTTATCTACTAGTTCCATTGCTGGGAGTAAATGCTAGACTGGACTTGAACAACACGCCTGGGATACTGAGCTTCGTTCCGTGTGTGCTTTGGGACATGATTACTAAGATACATTGTAATTTATTGTTCGCAGGGCAGAATCATTCAAGCAAAAGCTAGCTATTGCGTAAATGGATAAATTCAGTTACACTATAGGATGCCATGCAAAACTTCGAAAATTAGCCGCTTACTGCTACTTCTTAAATGATCTGATATACTTTTTTTTTTTAATAGTAGGTGGAATATTAGATAATCCTATTAGAATATTACTTGCTATCAAAGTTATCAGTACCGTATAAGTAGGAGTAACGGTACAATCTATACTTGCGTATACGAGCGTAACACTGGCCAATAACCTAAATTAAACTGATAGTATATTTAGATAATTACAAGTAGAACAAAAGTTACAATAAAGTTTCTATCTATCTATCCAAATCTAGATAATAATAATAATAATAATAAGACAAACCCAGCGCAAATCAGTAATAGAATGATGAGTATCCGATATTTCTAGGCTATTGTATATGTGACAAGGTCATCGTTTTATAATTAATATTAATTAGTAATCCCCTGAAGGATACTTCATCCATCTTTGATGAGTTGCTGGACGGCAGTTCGAAAACTGGAAGCACCGGGCACAGATATGCGAATGCTTACAGATCCTGTTTGCGTTACCATGTGCTCGTTTGTATATGGACTTTTGTGAACTAGAGGCACTATTTACCTATTTTTGGTTGTTTCATATGATCTCTTTAAAGAATTGAAGAAATGTCGTCCCCCTCGCCGCCTGTCAGACGTCGTTCTTCGGGTGATTCAGGTACGTTGATTCTATTCCATAGTATGCATGTTCGATCTCAGTTGAACGCAGCAATTTTTGGCAAAGCAAATTGATTTTGCAGAGTTAGAAAAGACGTTGCTGTGCATCACGGAACATGGCGGACATATAATCTTGAATTGAAATTTTCAGTAGTAATGTTTAGGGAACGTACATATTTGTACGTAGTGCTCAGGGCGGTCACGTGCTTTTCTATATATATTTTTATATATAGACGCCTACTTCGGACTGTAGTGAGCTCTCTTCCTACACGTTTTGTTGTGGGACTCCGACGTCCACTATTTCTCAGCCGCGTTAGTTCGGCTGCAACCTTACAGGAAATGAGAAAGACTATTATTTCGTTGTACTATCAACGCGCCAACGATCGAGTTGGGCCATGCATAGACTGGTACTTCAAAACATTTAGAAGTTCATTTTCATTTGGTTGAGAAGCCATTCAACTTCAAATTTCTGTTTTTCATTTTTTCGTTACCTTATTTATTGTAGTTACATTATTATTATTATAGAATGTATGCGATATCTGTGCAAAAATAAAAAAAAAAAAAAAAAAAATGGTTAATCAACACCTTGTTGAAATCTATGAAAATTTTTCTATGTTGCATTCATTAATAGGGGTCTGAATTAGAGTAATGGACGAAGTGGCAGAGCTGCATGACGCCTTTTGTAAAAATAACGATAAAGACTGACTCGTTAGCAAACTGTCTAATTAAATGGCTATAAGCCATAGTTTCCATGATAAAATATCGTTGAATTTGCTCCGATTGATCTGGAAATTTCAATCTGCACATTATAGTCCTTGAGGGAGACTGTGTTTGAGCTGAGTCTTGAGAGTGTAACAAAAGTGATAATAATCACAGGTCATCGGCGAGGAAGCAGTTGAAGAAAGTATGCGAAATTTAACCGAGCAAGCCTACGGGAACTTCCAGCACAGTCTCGTTTCCCATACCGGGCATATGCCCTCACCGTTTTCGGTAACCGGCGTAAGAGCAGGCGATGCTCTAGGGGCACTTTCAAAGGGTTCACTGCCCTGGTTGGATGGAACTGGAACCACAACTCCAACATCTCATCAGCAGCAATTCAATTCAGCTAACGCGTAAGAAAAACATGTTTTTTTTTTTTATATACTTATAACTAATTCGTGAGTGAAGTACGAGACAATTCAGTCATTTGGCAATGACAATCTTATAGTCAACGCTAACGATTTTCCGTTCTCTTCTTTTTCTACTTTCAGGCAAAAGAATATGCTATTAAACTTTGCCGCAGCTATGGCCTCATATTCGGCCCTAAGTCAACAATCCACTGATGGCGCTGAGGGTTCGCTTGTTGATGAAGCTGATTCGTCGGACGAAACGAGTCAGCAGTTACCGCTACCGTTGCCAAGCCACCTCAGCGCTCTTGGTCGCCTTTCAAGTCACCTATCAAACCAAGGACAGTTGCCTGCTCACATGGCACGCCTGGTCCAGCTGTCACCACATGCACTTCGACCGGCTACTTCGCCCGAAGATCTTCGACCTCAGACAAACTCCCCGTCATCGAGTGGAGGCCGCGCTGCGAGTTCACCGGACGCGCGTGTCTCTGCAAGTCAAAACAGAATAATGACGAACCATGCTTTAGGCGCAATAGAAGCCGATAGAACGCATCACCAAGGGGTTAAACGCAAAAGCTCGCAAATACTTGATGACGGTAAGAATGGTAGTTACGGCACCCGCAATGACTTTATGTGCTTGGAAGATTTTGTAGGTACGCATATGTTTTATATAATCTTACCTATGTATAACCTCCGTAACAACTTAATGGCCTTCGAGCTTTTTGTTTAGTAAGGAGATGGTGTCTCACCCAAATCTATCTTCCTTAATGTTGATCCTAAGACGAGCGACAAGCTGAGAAAAAACAAGTTCGCAACGGCTACAAGTATGACTCTTATAAATAAAACATTTTTGGACTCTTGCAATGAACAGAAGCTTGATAGGGTCTGTAGAAATTGTCATCCTATTTGCGTCTGTTCCACCGGTAAATAACATATAAGCTCGTAGAGAACATTCTACTATAATTGAGACCACTAATTCGTTAGCTTCTATTCAGACTGTCACAATCCTTAAAATAAAGGTTTTTTCAAACACTGGCGTAGAGGTATAGGAGAATGAAACGCGACGGATGTATAAAAAAGTATTCCCAAGAATAGAAGTAGAAAGTGATCCACGGGTCAGCGACTGATTTGATGAAATTTTTGCGACAGAAGCGACAGATGTACGGTTTATGTGTGCGACGGGGTGAAAGGTGAAGCTTGTCCAAAGGAATTTTAAGGCATAACGTCCCCCAGATTTCAAGAGCTGAATCTATAACCCGGGTTCCATGTGCATGCTAGAGATCGTACACATAAACCTTGCTTAATTGGTATTTCTAATCACAACAAACTACAAAATATCCTTCCGAAGTTCTACCGTTAGGCGTTTCATTAGAATGTCTTACAAAAACTTTACTGTGAAAGAACCAAATTAAAAGCTGTTTTTAATTGCTTTAAGTTCAAATATATTACATGCTATGCGATAGGTGTGTAAAAATGAAGTAATGTTAGATCTGAACGCCAAGCTATCTGTAATCTATAGCCAAGCTATAACCAGAGATCTCATATACTATAGAAGGCTTAGGCCGAAATGGGAACGAACGTAAGCCTTACAATTATAAAAAAAAAAAAACGAGGGTAGTACGCTTTTAATAGTTAATGGGAACCGAGATGGTTAAACGTCTAACCGAGAATTGACAGGCTTATGCAATGGCTTTATAGGAAAAAAGAACGACGCTTTATTCCAGTAAGTGCTACAAAAGTTAGTGGCGACGTTGCGACATTGGACTTGGACGGCAATCAATGTAACGTAGCAACTGTGTAGCGATAAGCTGCGTCCTAAAAAGCTAACGTGTAAAGGATAGGGACTTAACGTCACTGTGCAAAATATGTTACGTGACGAGCCGATATCTAAAAAACGTTGCCGTAAATCGCTGCCGCAATCAAGCCCATTTGGGGTGGTTTTATTCATAAAAATTAGCCCTTATCCAGGTTGTTGACCCATAAGCTGTTAGGCATAGATTTATCAGCTTATTTTTACTGTTCACTAGGTTTTCTCGAAGCGAAACAATACAATGGCAGTCGTATAATCATGGTGCTCGATAAATTGAATAAAAATGTTAAAATAACAAGTTGTGAGTAGAAGTCACGCAGGTTATATCTATACATATAAAGCTGCATATTACTGCTAATTGTTTCAAACTTACGCCGATAAGAAAGTGGTGCCTCAAATATACTCATGTATTTGATTAATACAATTTCAATGGGATGCACCCATACCGAATAATGCTTTCTACACAATTTCCATTACCTAGAGGCTTTTTTTTTTATTATAGAGATTAAAGCTAACCTAACCCATATTGTCTCCTTTATCTAAAAGTACTTCTATTCGCTGTTTATTCAACTTATCCAAATGCTTTCGGAGAGTCCCTTGTTGGCTGAGCATATTGCACTGAATTTGAATAGCGCAGGCAACGAACAGGGGCAATGAAAAGGCGAGAAAGAGGGCAACGCGATCTTTTCTCGAACATAAAATCGAACCGCTAGTGCAACGATAGTAATTAAATCTATCGATAGAACCAACTATTTGCATTTTAAAAGCCCTTTTGTTGCTTTTTCTTCGTTGAAAGAAGGTTTACGTTGGAAATTCGTCTTTTTCAAATCCTATTCCTTTGGACATCCTAAACGGGACGGTTAAAGGTATTTGCAATTTTGTAGGGATTGCTCGCAATAGGAGACGGTCTCCGACTTTGTCGTTTGCCAGTGGGCAATCTTGCGATTACGACGTTTGTTTCATTCGACTAACTTCCAAAATAACGTTGCTGGCGTTTCCGTCTTTCTGCTACTTGTTTGTTTGTTTTTTCTTGCAATGCCTGTGTGGTCAAGTCGGACCATGTCACTGCATTTCCTATCCCACGACGGCGCAAAGATCAGCCAGACTCATTAAGCTGATGGACGCACCACGTGGCGGAAATGCACAGATTGAGTATTGCAATAGAACAGTTGCCGGCCAGCTGAGTTCTAGCAAATGTCCAATTTTGTTGTTTTCCCTTCGGATGCTGAGCTTTGCGGCGTCACGCATGTCACAACTGGAGGGCCGTTGAGGAGTTAGTTGCGGTGGCGGCCTGTGTTCATGGTTTAACTTGGTCGCACTGGAACTTATGCCTTTACCCTTCTCCTCCTCTCGAGAGCCTAAGTCCCAGGCCATTCTTCGTTTCTTCACTTCGGAATTCTGCCTTGAACTAACAGCGATATTATTCCACGAATCATAGTTATCCATCCAACCAACCGAGTGTGTCATTGGTTATTGCAAGGCTGCGGAAGAAATGAAAACTTTCTACTGATGTAGGTCTGCGTTCCAGCCACATCTTGAAAATGTGATATGGAATCTTTACCGAACACTTTACCAGTAGAGACAAAATATTCTTCAGTAGACACAACACCCAAACGGAATAAAGGTCGGCTGAGACATAATAGAAGCGTTGTAGTTCCATTATCCAGGAGCTGCGCGTCTTAAAATTGCACTCTTCTGAGAAAAACTAACGTGCTAGCTGCTCATTTTCTACTGTAAATTGTCCCCTATTCGTAAAAACCAAAGCAAAAAAAAACTCTCACTTCGTCAAGGAATTGTTTTGATTTGTTTTTTGCGTTAAGACTGGTTCATGCAGAGAACAATCAAATATTATCTTGGAGAACAAAAAAAAAGAAAGCGGTGGGCGGAGAGGGAAGGGGAAAAGCTAAAAGATTAATTAAAGATGATATCTACGCGGAGAATATCATCCATGTTCATCGTCTGCCCCGTTTTCCCATCATGGTCGTTCTTAATCGCAGCTCCAAGGTATTCTTTCGGTTAAGCGTCTGAAGTAGAGCACACGGTTGTTTATGATGGCACGCCAGCTACTCTTCCTTTCTTTTTTCTACCGTTCAGTTTACCTCTCCTCGCCTACCACCGCAGTTCCAGCAGTTTTCCATAAATCCTTAACCTCGTGCAATTGCCCGACTCAACATCGGTTTTTCCATCTACCAGCCGTAGTCGATGCCACACTTAAAATTACCATTGGCACAGGCAAGCCGTTAGTCAGACAGTCGGCCACTCAAAAAGCCCCAAGAGCACTGCAATGGGACAGAAACTTTTCACCGCCAAATGCCTTTACCGTTGTCGCCACAAGTGCCACGCAGCCGATGACGCTGCAGCAGGAAAAAACGAAGAAAAAGGCTACACAGGACACAAAAAGAAGCTCGTTAACTGCTAAATGTCTATTTTCCAATAGTTTGATGTCCGAAGGAACTCCTATAGGCGGTCGTTTCTCGAGCTGATCTGAACGGCGGCAAAACAACAGCAGAAATCTATGGACGCTAAAATAATTTCTACTTCTTTACCCCAACACCTTTCCCTTTTTTCTAGTATTCCTTTCCGGAAAGTGGAAGGTTAGAAGTCACCTTAAACGCTGCAATAGTAAATACAATAAGAAACGATAACGACAACAGGGCGCTGTTGCGGTGTGTCTCAGAGAAACAGGTTAGCAGGCAGTGCAGCCTACGAAAGAGGTAAAATGGAGTGAATCAGAGCAAAAGAGAAAGGTAAATAAGAAGGGGGGCTGGTGAATGTATTAAATGGAGGTGAAAAAGATACACACACGCATATACGCACACACCCACACACATACACACACCTAAAAAGTCTCCCAAGTGCGGCCGAATCCGTCGAAATAGCTTACCTTGCTCGGTGAACGTTGAATTTGGCCGTCCTGATTTCCATAAAAGTCAAAGCTGCTCCTTCTGATTTGAGGTTGACCAATTTCTGTGCCTCCAATTTCAAGCTAGACCAACGAGTTCATTAAATGATTGCTCACAATAACTTTGTCCAATAAGCGCAGATTGAGAAAGCTTAAACGAAAGAAAAGAAAACCTAGTGCATCATAGTTAGCTGTAAATTACATTGCGATCGTTATATAGCAAACTCGATTAACTACCGTAGAATAACTTTTTTTTGTTCTTGTAGTGCCCTTCCACACGTGGACTGTCTCCCCTGAAGATATAGTAATCTATTTGTGAATACCTGTTCGCTGGTTTAGTTCAAGTTATCTTACTTTCCAGGAGTTATTCGCGGAGACAATGGTCAAATGATAGCGAAAAGATCAGATATGTTAAGATGACATACGTTCGTATCTCGTACGTACTTCCTTCACAAAAAGCTCGCAGATTCTAAAATAATAACGACTTTTAGAGTTTTTCATTATAGTTTATAGTTAAACAAGAATCAGCGTTCAGAGCACGTGAGAGAAATCCAGATTGAAAAGAAACGAAAATGCGACGGTCGACATACTGATATGAGACGTAGATGGGCGGGCTTTATTTACGGCGTTAAACAGCGATGCACGCACGCTTCATTCCTCTTCTTTTCTAACACTAATTTATCTAATCTAACAATTCGATTGTGACACACTGTACTTACACATATAATACAATGATACAACAATAATTTTTGCACACCCCATTGTCTATTACATCTCTTTCTATTAAAATATCTGCTTCCTTTCAGCAATTATCCCCCCATATTGTTCTGATATAATCGCGAATTGGCTTTGCGCAACATAACATAAGCCATAATTCAATTGCAGATTTATTCCTTTATAGTTATATGTGTCTAATTAAAATTATTCCATTTCTGTGATCCATTTGTGTATACTCTATGATCTGTCCTAACGACCTTCTTACTTTAGCATAGGCTGTATTTTGCACTGTCTCAGGGACATCTACATCCAGCCAAACCTGAAGCTCCAGTGGGGTTACCCTGCTGCATTGATCTCGTTTACCCCTTGCCGTTATCCTGGTTTACCATTCGAAAATTCTAGTAATCTCGTTTATCTTCTTTTTCAATATTATACACAGTTTATTTTTCGGTTTGTGATTACGATCGTTCCGTTATTGCACCGCGAGTCTTCTGCTATACAGACAAATAACGGACCTCAACTTGTCAATATTCAACCGATGATCGTACAGGGATTCCAAGCATGAAGCTTTACCAAGCTTCACAAAATCGGTTTCAAGTGACCGTTCTACTACGACCGTTCGATAAACGTATACACGTACACAAATGGCCGTAAATTTTCAGTACTATTATGAAATAGAACAGATTGACAACACGTCACTATAAACAATTAGAGCAGATCTATGAAACAAGAAGCTCTGTTTGAAGGTAGTTTATTGAGAAAGACGTTAAATCTATATGAAAAATGAAAAAACCTAATTCTAATGAATGACCTAACTTTCGCTGAAAATCTTTTTGGTATGATTTTGCTCGTTCGTTTAAATTCCCGGGGATCAATTTGTGGCGGCAACTATAACAGTCGACGAAAAGGACTCGGGGGGTGCGGAATCACAGGACGACAACGACGACGACGACGACGACGATGACGACGACGACGACGACGACGACGATGACGACGACGACGACGAACAGCAACAACAGCAACAACAGCATCGTCGGACGATATCAAAGGATAGCCAAAAGTCGCTTCGCAATGAGGCCACCAGCGAGTTCGTTAGGGCTTTACGTGCCATCCAGAAGGTCGCAGGACAGTTACATGAGGCTCAGCAATTCCAGCAGCGGCTGCTTTTGCTAAAGCTTCAGTTTCTTCAGGAGCGTCGCAATCAGTTTCACGACGGGGAGAACCGAACGAAGATCGTGGTTACAGGGGAGAGCAGTCCAGCGGCCGCAGAATCGTCCTCGTCGAATGAACGTAGCTAGAAAAGGAAAGAAGAAACGATAAGGGACAAAAGACGCCACTAAATTATTTTTAAAAATACAGCAATTTCCCTATTAGAATTTTCAAATATATTAATTACTTATCAATTATAGTTAAATGTGAAAAGATAGATAATTAGAAGCTTGTACTATGATTGTCTGGCTGGCAAGGGGCCGCAGATGACTACGTGGTGTAACTAACCAATTTATTCATATGGAATTGTAGCATAAATTAATATTATAGGTGGCAGTGATTATAATTAACGGCAGCAATTGACGATCGGCAACGCGTACAATATAATATAGACTTCCTGGTTAAGCAGACAGGGGTTGCCCCAAAATAAAAAGGACAAGTATGGAAACGATTTGCCCGCACTTTCAGTGCGTATGATGATTGATTGAGCTCTATCTTTAACGGCAAGCTAATGTTCTCCCAGCAAATTCTCAACAAAACCAGTGATAGCCAACAAGATTGTACGCCGATTCTCGATGTCTATCGTGTAAGAAACTGATTTGAGTTAGTCAATGAAGTACAATGACTGAAAACCGTCACCAAATAGCTGTTGCAATTTTTCGTTATGGGGCAGATTTGTTATTGGATGTTGTATTATACATTCGAATACCCAACTGTTGTATGAGAGATAATGTATTAAATTAATATTTAAAAAAATAGATTTAGAAAATATTAAGATGCAGACGCACGTCCTGTGCAATAGACATGGGAACCGGAAATATAATGTTGCCGCGGGTCGACCAGTTTTGTCTACTAAACTAAAATCAGGCCTGAAGCACGGGGTGCGCAAACACTTGTGTACAGCTGCGTTGAAGTTGTTTAGAAAAAAAGGAAAGAAACAATCAATTTGGCTGATGGAGAAGGTGATTTCTAACAATGGTTCTCCGTAAGTTCTCCGTAACAGTTAAAGCACTGCTCGCTTTAACTGTCTAAAACTGGCCCTACGTATGGCAAGCTCGTAAGGATTCTAATTCTCCCTGTATTAATCGTCGATTTCCCTCGAAAGGCATCGCAACATTGGCTTGTTTTTCTTCAAGCGGTACGTTACATAACCTTTGAAGTCCTTTGGTGAGAGAACGGCTCCACGGAACATATGCATGGACAATAATGCGTTACGTAGAGGAAGTTAGTGTATTTTTTTCCTGTACAAATTGAACCCAATAACGACAACATTCCGCATAGGAAATAAAAAACGAAATATACAAAGATAACATTTTATCAAATTCGCTTAAATACACAATGCGAGATACACGCAGCCATTGTATAGTGTTTTGCTGAGGATGGGCGATTAAAGCAAACGCCCAGCTTTCGTACTCAGAATTCGATTGCTCAAACAACGATGTATATCTACTTCATGACAGACGTCTTGCAAATCCTAGAACTGCGTAGGTTTTTTTTCCAGCCAGCGTGATTCGTATTTACAGATAATCGACGTTCTCAATCGCAAGAACTATATCTGCAAAGTTATAGGTAATCACGATGATGATGATGAAGTTACAACGGGGAGGCACAATAGGAGAGCAATGGCCCTCCTAAAGCCGACGGATTTTCTTGACTGAACACTTATTAAAATTAAACGCCGTATCGCATCTTTGCGCATCAACGACGTATTTAGATTTTTGGATGGCTGCAAAATGCCTACACGAGTATATGGGATGGTGGTATTAAACCGCTCTTGGATCAACAGTAATAACACTATATCAATCTGTTCGGTGTTAAATTGACTCTGTCTGAAGACGCAAACCGTCAAAAAAGACGCCGGCTATTAGCCGAACCAAATTGTTCCTACTCCAATAAAAACGTAGGACTTGTATATAAAAACAAACAAAGCCTATATAAGTGATCAGTAATATAATAAATAAACTATATAACTGAGTATTAATCACCATAAGGAATGATCTTTGCGACTACGTCAAGATAAATCCGGTAAATCAACGGGGTCTAGTAAACGTTAGAACAACGTTTGAAATAGGTGCAATGCGTATATCGTAAAAAAGATGAACTTTTGCAGATTTTTTAATTTTATTCTCTAATTAGTGTAGTTTCGGAATTGATTTTGTAAAACTGAGAACTTCGAACAACGACCGAGAAAAATCTGCATGCTGGATAATTGATAGCTAATTGATCTAAAACGATATTTTAAGTACCTGTAATAATATTTTCGCACATGCGCTTTACCTCATTCGTTCATATTTCTCTTATTTTAGCCATATGTAAACAGTTTCAAATAAATAAAAAAACATTGGATAGTTTTCGATTTCAAGGTCAATGCAACTCGGTGTGGCATTCGGCTTCCCAGATGCTATCAAAGTCCAGAAGCTCCTGTAGGAACTCCTGTAAAACATCCATATAAAACATCAACCACGTCAACGCCACATGTTCATCACCAGTGTTCTCTAACGCTAGTCATATACGATAAAAACGCCGAAAACAGAGTTCCTGAGGACGAATAAGCCAGATTCGTTCAATTCTCTGATGCTCTCTGACATAACAATTCCCCCCCCCCCCCCAGTGACGATAATCGTATAGAATCGCTTCATGACGGCACCAATCACATTAAAAGCACTTCTAAGCTGGAACAAAGGAGAGATTTAGCTATTGTTTTATCACGCGACGTATTCCGACAAGGAGTAGGAATGCCCAAGGAGCGGAAGGGTGACATGAACGAACAGAATCCATACATATGCTCTATTAAATGTGCCTAATGCAGAATAAGTCTAAAATAACCTCATGATTTAATAGAAATTAAAAACAATTATATATAGAAGAGTTTCTAGAATACATCTGATAACATGTATTCCCCATAAACTTTTTGCTAACCTGTACAACAATATTTCTAACGCTCCGTAATATCGAAGCCTATGAAGTAGTTAGCTACGGAGGGGTTATTCTGTTGTATAGCAAAAATAGCGTAGCAAACTTACTATTCAAATACTATCCTTTACAATTTGAGCGGCAATAGTCGACTGTGTCCAATTAAACCTAGGCTAAGACGAATATCTATCTACTTGGTGGGAAAACAGAATACGGGTAGCCACTAGAAAAAACATTTGTTGCGTATCGATAGTACAGTAAATTTGTTTAGCTACCCGTATCGCTTCTTGTGTAACTGGTGCCACCTCACTCGTCACAACGAAGATTATCTCGTAACGAAGAATGACTTCACAGTATGATCATATAATACTTACTCGAATAACATGTAAGCCAGCAATGTTAGCTGAAGGACTAACTGCCGATCTAAGGCGCGGACGTCGAAGAATCGTCGTTCAAGGGCGTCTATAGCGACACTTCAAGTGTACTCGGAGAAGTCTTGCGTTTGGTTTACCTGAGGTCCCCTGTCCAGTCGTTGCATAATTACAAATACCCTAACTATTTCGAGTTTTACGTTCGGTACCGTCGTTAAACGTTCAGTCGGATGATCAACTTCAGTACAATACGAAATGTGTCTACGCGCAAATTTCAACCCAGGCCGCTACCTGTCCTTTAAGCCTAACAGCAACACAAATGTACTGTTAAACAACAAGTAACTCTAAACAGGCAACAACTGTTTAAGCCTTAAATATAACCGGACTAGTTTCGGTAAATGCTATCAATAACTCTTGAGACTAACAGCAGTGACACCTGGTGTTTTTCAGCCAGAGGCTTGCCTATCAAAGCCACACCGTAAACGTTGTTAGAATCCTTTTTAGAATAACGTATCGTCGTAGTCAGAAAAGAATGCGGTAAAGCAGGAGGGTCACGTTTGAATGTGGCGTGGCCAGAAGGCGAAACGTGCGCACCTTACGACTTTCGCTGTCTACAAAAAATGTGAGGGGCAGAAGTAGTGAAGCACTCCGTTGAAGCTAAAATGCCTCAAACATTTCGATTTTACGGAAATAAAGAAAAATATTTAAAACGTTTTATACATATGATATATGTTCTATCTCTCAATTATTATTGTCACTAAAAAATTATTATTATAAAAAATTGTTACTAAAAAATTACCAAAAAATAGCGGTATACTAAACGCTAGCTTTCACAAAAAAAATGATGACAAATATGCAGATAAATGTAGTAACTTGCGATCTAAAACACAATAACTTCTCCATTTTAATTAGAAAACTTGATCGATTACTAGTGCAGTTCAGCATTTCGAGCGAGTCTTTCACGTTCAGCGATAATAAAAAACACTATGAAGAATCTATGAAGTCTTTTGTATATACAACATAATCAAAATATCTACTCTTTCCTTAGATTCATATGATTTAGGGCAATCTTGGTCAGCATCGCATCATAAATATGGTACGCGTTAAAAATAGATCAAACAATGTTTCAATATGTAGATGTGAAACGGCTATATAAAAATAGGATCTAGATCACTTGTATTTTAATTGCAACAAAAAGCGTGTCTAACATATTTATCTCGCTGTTTCAGTAAAACTCTTAGATGTTCCCTTATTACTAAATAGTATCAGAAGTACTAGCATTTCAAACAGTAGCAAAGACAATCCCTCAAAAAGAGGTGAGGAACCCGTCTGAAATATAAATTATGACGCATATTCCAACTAGGCCCTTGTCGATCACGAATACTGAAGTTGGCAACTTTCTTTAAGTTGATCGGCTACAGAAACGCTGGTCGGAGACAGCGCCCTCTGAGTATCTTTCCTTCCTTTAGGCAGCTCGTGCCTACGGACGATATTCTTTTACTCTACTGCATTATTACAGCTTGAAGTAGGTATAAATATTTCATTCTAACATGCTTCGTTCAAAGAGGAAGGTGAATGCGCTCTTTCATTTAACATTCAATAACTCCACCCGCGACTGAACAGGCATCATTATCATGGCAATGGTACGGGGGTTCACTGGGTGGAATCGTTAGATAGATAAAGAAAAATCCGGATTGTTTCAGAAAAGAAGAGGTTGTTCAAAAATGCGGTATGAAATTACTTTAATAGTTAAGTATTATTGGAACTTACCAATATTTCTATATCAAAAGTACAAGTTAGACACTATAATAAACAGACATAATTGTGTTCTAAAGATTTTTCGGGTAGAACGGTAGAATGTCTTGACAAGCAAGATGTTTGTAGAAGGAAATTCGCGCTCAATCAAACATATTATATCATCTGGGTTACATACTTTTCAGAAACTCTCAAATAGGCTGAATTTTGTTCGAACGTTATAAACGTATTTAGTTAAAAGATAAAAAATGGTTTCTTCTTTTTTGAGTAGACGTTTCGGCTAGATTCCTACTCTTCGGTGATGTTCTTACTTCATATTAGGCTCTGTCGGTCGCAGTGCCAAGGCCATCACTGTAAATTTACCTCGCCGAACTTCTCTGATAAATCAGGGCATATCCTTGACGCATATAAACCTGCGGTCCAACTGTGCATCTAAGGCTTCCAGACGGATGCGCCATAAAATATGTAATCCGTAGTCAATTAACAATCTGAGTGTACCGCGTACTAGCAAAGGATTGCTTATCCAATAAAATATATATATATATATATAGCACAATTAATCTTGCTGACGCAAAAGATCACGAAGGTGCGCGATGAGTAAGCGAAGTACGTCTACCTATATTTTTTGTGAAGGAATATATAATAAAATTACTTCTAATCAACGTACTATTTCACTCCAGTATAAAAAAAAAAAAAAAAAAAGAACATTCGTATTGTTTGGGTTCACTTTATTCTTTCTGTCCTGTATAAAGATGGAACTTTACTCCGTCGGAAGAATTGCGTGGCGACAGGAAATAACGTTTGTCCAAGCGTACTTCACTGGTCATGCGGCCTTACTAGCACACATACATACAAAAGATGTTACTTTCGAGGCCGGCTACCAGCTACGAAGATCGTTGACGTCCTTGAGTTTAACTACTCGTCAACTGCGTGCGCTTCTTCCTAAAGTATTCGTTTCTTTTAGTCTAGAATGTAACGCAAAACAATGCATGCAAACTATCAATCACCTTAAACATTACTCGTATTGTCCTCTTTCAAAGAAGAACTATTGTGTGATACAAACAAGTTTCTACTAGAGTTCCAAGATACCGTATAATAAATGGCCATTGTAGTTTGAGTAGTGTCGCATTATTTTGTTGACTGACGATAGGTACTGCTGCAATTTTGCACTTTCTGTCATAAATATGTAGGTCATATAGCGTATTGTTCAACCCTATTGTGGGTATATGTAATGTTTCTAGAAGATAAAAAGATTCAATCGTAATCGTCCTCAGTTTTAGGACCGGCGTTAGAGCGTTAGAAGATGTTACACACCATTACCTTTGCACTTACTATCCGCGGTAAGTACCTTTGACACAGAGGCCATTTCAGTCGGCGTATTCACCGGTGCCACTTCGCCTACGTTCCATTCACTATCCTTTACCGGTTTTAATGGCTATCCTGAATAGCGCCAATTAAAGAATCACGCCACATAGCGAATCGATAAATCAGTGATCGGAAAATTGTTAGGTGCAATTATATTGCCTTACTGTTCAACACGAAAAATGAGACAAACATACGTATAGAAAAGATCTTCTGCAAGTGGACTGCCTACATGAGCCGTACGATACACTCAGACAGATGCAATAGAATGTAGCAATATGTATTTCATCTACTGTTCTAAAAGTTACATTTAACTTAAATAATGATAAAACAATTGATAGAAATATATCATTTCCACAGAAGGATACCCGCCGTGAAAACAAGTGATCGATTTGCTCTCCACCAGCTCGAGCTGATTCATTCGTATCTTCAAACTACTCGTTAGGTCGTTGTCACCAAAGTGAAAGGTGGAATTCTCAGTTACGAACTTATTATCAATAAACTGCTATTATTCTAAATAGTTCTTGTTATCCCCTTTTTTTTCCCATGTCTTCTCCAATTCATTGAGGCGAAACGATCCACTATGGAAATCTATAACTTAATTAAAAATAGTATTCGTTGATCACGAGTATTAATGTTCCAGTCACTCTGGACTGTGAGTATAAACCTTTTTCGTCTTTGAGAGAAAGAGGTGCCGACCGGCTGCTACTGCTACTAGATGTTGTTGTTTACATCGTTGTTTGTCCAACAACAGTAACTGAAACGGGCTAGACGGTCTCGTCTATGTTTCCCGGCGGCTTTGCCATAGGCCAGTATAGACCTGCCTCTCCCACGAGCAACAGGTAACTCCATAACGGTACGCGTCATAGAGATACATGCTTCGAGTTTTAGCAATGTGTATATGAAACTAGCCTCGGTTAAGCTCCCTAAAAACAACACTTGATAAAAACAAAGCTGCCAAGTAAATAAAGTATGATTAAAAGTAGCGCTTCTATTTTTATATTACACTATATTTGATTTGATAATACATTTTATGTACCATAGGGTAGCAATGCATAATATAACTGAGAACTGCTACGAACCGCAGCATATCCGTAAATAAAATATCTCTAACGATGTTTGACTCTATATTCTGTTAGATTGTAGCGAAGCAGGTGTTATTAACAGCAGCTAAGAAGAGCTATAAGATATATTGAAGAAGAAAGACAAAAACGATCCGCAGCCGACAGGATTCGAACCTGTGCGGGGAGACCCCAATGGATTTCGAGTCCATCGCCTTAACCACTCGGCCACGACTGCTCATTGTGGTTCTCTCGTCGCTTAGACATTACGATCGGTACGTTTACATGACACATTGAATTTGATTATAGCTAGCAGTATCTACGATACTAGCAAGTCACAGTGTATTGCTTTTAGCCGTTTCCAATTCAAGAAGGGTAAGCCAGTGATACCCATTGTGATTCTGCTAAGACTGTGTCTTGTCTTCGTTAAGCGTCGGCGCATGCGCACTAAATCGAAACAAAAATGGCGGCGCCCACTCATTCGATGAAAGAACGCTTCACGCGGTTCAAAGACAGCAGACAAACTGGGCAAACGCAGAACCAAGCCGGCTATGTGCAACTCTCTATTTGGATATCAAATTAAATTCCTGAAATCTTAGGACTATCTGTGCTAAAAGTCACTGAAAAATAAATTCCGTTATCTATTTCTAATATATTGCAGGGATGACGGTACAAGACCTCGTGACAGGTTTGGGCGACAATCCATATTTCGGTGCGGGTGCCGGCCTATTTGGTATCGGAATGCTAACCGCTGCTGCTCGTAAGGGTATACAAGTTGGAGTGGTATTATTTCGTAGACATTATATGATGACACTGGAGGTTTCGTGCCGAGATAAGAGCTACCACTGGTTGTTACAGTGGATAGCAAATAACGTTCGTCGTACGCAGCACCTCAGCGTTGAGACAAAGTTTAAACAGCTTGAAACAGGAAAGGTGAAAACGAGCTTTGACTTTATTCCTAGTGTCGGAACGCATTTTTTTCGTCATAACGGCACGTGGATTCGGGTAGAACGAGTTCGAGAACAGCACACATTAGATCTTCATTTGGGCTTGCCTTATGAAACTGTGACGTTGACAGCACTTGGTACAAATAAAACGATTTACTTTGACATACTTGCTAAAGCGCGCGCGGAAGCCCTTCAAAAGGAGATAGGAAAGACATTAATGTACACACCAATCGGATCTGAATGGAGACAGTTTGGACACCCCCGCGAACGCAGACAACTGGACAGTGTTATCCTGGATAAAGGCATTAAGGAAAGAATACTTAATGATGTCAACGAGTTTATCAGTACACCTCAGTGGTACATGGAACGAGGTATTCCATATCGTCGGGGTTACCTTCTTTATGGACCACCGGGTAGTGGCAAGAGCAGTTTCATCACAGCGTTAGCAGGGCACCTCGAGTATAGCATTTGCGTGATGAATCTCAGCGATCAGGGTCTTACCGACGACCGGCTAAATCATCTTATGAACGTTACGCCTCAGCAAACGATCGTCTTGCTTGAGGATATCGACGCATGTTTCGTATCTAGGGGAAGGAAGGGTGAAGATCCTGTGGCCTATGACGGACTGAATCGTGTTACTTTGAGTGGTCTCTTGAATATGCTCGATGGAGTAGCATCATCAGAGGCTCGTATTCTATTTATGACCACCAATTACATTGAACGTCTGGACCCTGCCCTCATAAGGCCTGGACGTGTTGACGTGAAGGAGTTTATAGGTGCCGCATCTGATTATCAACTGTCGGAAATTTTTCGTCGATTTTATCCGGAAGCAAATGATGCCATGGCTAAGAAATTCGTCGCTTCTCTTCGTAAACATCACAACGATGTTAGCATGGCTCAAATACAAGGCCTTTTTATGTTCTATAAGCATGATCCTCGATTAGTGGTGGACGAGGGTGTGCCAAAGTTGATGTCATTGTAACGTTACCTTGCGAAAGCTTTATATTCACATAGTAGCATAGTTATATTATCTCATGAGAGGCTCATTTATAGTATTTTAATACTATAATTTTTACCGTAGGCATATGTGCAGGTATTGTACATAATTGTTATTGCTCTATATAATAAAACATACTGGAAAATCTAGCTGCGTATTTCTTATATTTAATTTAAGCGACAGAATTAAAAAAATTCCATAAATTATACCTTATTAGGAAAACTGAGTTTGGTTGTTTCCTCTCAGAGTATGGCTATTTTAGACATTATAGCATAGGATCTTTCGGACCCTGCAGGATCATTTTCATTGGCTCTCGATAATGAATTATACATATCGTAGACCCCGAGCGGGCCACCTATACCGTGAGCATTCTCAATATAATTATAGCAATTTTTATATCGACACAGTAAAATATGGACATATGCATGCTAATCTGTATTTTTCTGAACTCCTACGGCAGAAATCCAAGAGAAATTCATTTCTAAAAACATCTTTGTTCCATAAATAAGAGATATAAGTTGCAGTAGGTTTTTGCTTGAGCCAATTTATTATGATCATGATTGGAAGGTTTGTTTTACACCCTTTTATTTTAATTAATTAAAAAATTATCGAGTAAATTGGTCACTTTCCTTTAATAATCGCATTAGTATTCAATGAGCTTATTTTAGCATCGTAACTTAATACTATATTTACGAGACAAACGCCTGAACTTCTATTGTTGACAATTTTCTTCCTCACGTACGGCTTTTGTGCTGGTCGAGTTTATCCGCGATACAAAAATTCGACAAACGACGTTCGCGTAATCTACGTTCGCAGCCTCTCTGGGTGACATTGTCAAGAGGTGCTGATAATATCTTGTCCAACAAACGACTATCGAGAACCTGTTCATCAAACGCCATATGAAAAATCATCCAGCTCTGCGCAAGTTAATGTAATGTAGTCCAAATACTCCTGCTGTTCCTAGATCTGTTCTAAAATCTCCATTTTTAAATTGGCGACGCTACATGTAAAGTTTTCGCGATCTTCGTTGCTTAGCTCTTCACGTTCCAAGAATGTTGTCGCTCTGTGGGGTGAGTGGTAATGGCAATGATAACGAGAGTAATTGTTTAAGGCGCGTTTCATATTATGGTTAAGCCTTTAAACAGATGGTCTTGCTAACATATGCTTTCCTTTCTTTCCACATAGTTTCCACATAGTCTCCTACAGAAAAGATCAACCTAGATCATATCAATTTATCTTTATAACAAAATAAAATTTCCAGCGCAAGGCGGCTTCGTAAATCCATCACCCTCACAATGCCCTTGCTCTAGGCCTTAAGTAGTAAGTCTTGAACGACAACATTCCCCAGTTTTATAACCATCTCTCCTTTGGCAATGCTTAGGTCAGTCGACTCGTGATGAATAGCTGGCTGTCAACGAGTACAAAACAAACAGTTCAAAAGTAATATAGCTTTTACCTATAGAGAACTATTAGAGTCATACACAGTTTCACCATAACATTACGTCGCAAAGAACCACTCATACGAAGCTGCTAGGTTAACGAGCCTGACGATGTTACAAATGAGAATAATAAGGATGGTCTTTGTTTATGAGTTTTGCAGTACATTTCATTGTGTACACACTAAAAAAAAGGATCCAGACAACATTATATCACGCTTTTTATTGGGTCCTCTGAGATGTGTGTTCGTAGTTCAGTTCTACTGTTTGTAGTAACAATAGAACGATGTGGGGTATTGGCACCATGTCCCTAAACATTTCATCGGACTTCGAAGAGGCAAAGACCTAAGGCAGCTATCAGTATGGCCATTTTATTTGTTTTGCGACAGGGTGCAATCAATAATGACCTTGATAGCTCCTTCAACACCCGTTCTGGTTGTTTCAAAGGCGCGGTGCGCTTCTTCCAGCGGGAAGCGATGAGTAATAAGTGGCTTGACGTTAACCCGGCCGCTCGAAATCAACTCAATCGCTGTCGGATAACTGGAACATTTTGCAAATAAATTACAATGTAAAATAGCATACGAATATTCGATTAAAGATATTAAGTCTGATTAAAACGCTTTTTAGACCTATCTATTAAAGCGCGCTGATCGCAGCTCTCGGCTCCATTGAAGGCAGCTATAAACTATCGTCTACGAAGAAGATCTTCGCTTAGAAGACTGCAGCAAAATCGTAACACATTTGACGCCGGTACATTATTGGTGCTGTGACAGTTTATATATTCGATATACCTGTTATATAGCTCTGGCGTTATTTATTGGCGAGGAAGACTGTAAATCAGTTGACTCGCCATTCCTTTCCTTGTTCTTCCTGAAATTCGCTTCTGGTAATCAAGCTCGATAGGGTTCTTTCTATTGCTTGGTAAGATTCGGACTGCTATTAAAAATGCAATCTTTTACTCTTACTCTACTTTAACTTACGACCTTAATACAGCCATTGGGTTGACAAACTCAGAACACTCATGTGTCTACCATGTGCGTAACGCAAGATTCGACTTTTTTCTATCAGACTCTTTGATATTCTTAGCGCAGCTGTCAGAGCTGCTCGCCTCATGCTTTTTCAATGTTGTTGTATTGAAAATCCTCCAGCTAACAATAGAAATCATATAGGAGCTGTGAGAACTCATTTGCAGTTGCTAACGCCTGAATCCTTTCGCCAAGCATGTCCTGGGTAGCCGAGGGAGATGCATATGGCCCATCCTACTAGTAGTATTACATAGGGCAACTGACCACACTAATTATTTGTTACATAATTTTGTCGACTTATGCAACATTTTCGACTAAGTTAGTCGACTTGGTAAGTCTAACGGTGACAGATATGTATATTATCTATAGTACTTGTGCACTATATGCCCTGTTAAGTGGAGAACGCAACTCTTCCATACGTATGGCATTTCCTAACTTACTTGTCACTGCTGTAAATAATACAAGCGACGCTTGTTTTTCCACCACCGCAAAAGCGGTTATTTCTGCTTATTCGTAATGTTTGCAAAAGTATTGCCGATAAAGCCGTCTATTCTGATTCCATGTCGGGGCTATCGGTACTTCCCAACATTATTTTGATTTTGCAACTGCTTAATGGTCCGCTGCAGACAACTCAAACGACAGATGGATCAGACCAGAATACTTCTGCCAGCGAAACTGACAAAGCTAAACTTTGCCGGCTTCGAAACGATGCGCGATGGGATGTCTAAATTGTTATTTGACTTGTTGTTGCTGCTGCTGCTGCTGTTGTTGTTATTATTATTGTTCGAGGCAGTTGGTCGTATCCTACCTATCTACCAGGAGGCCTACCTAGATTTTTGAGTTAATGTCTGATCTCTTGAAAGCCTAATAAAGGCTACGCTATTCCTAAAATTCAAACTAAACTAAAATGTTCTTGTATAGCTAAAAGTATTCTATTAAACAGGTCGTAAGTGTAAAATTCGGGTTAATAGCCAAGAGGGCAATACATTGACACATACATGATTGCTTCTTCTGTAGAAAGGTGGCTCGCAACGAGCTAAAAAACGAGTGAGATGTCCAAAGATTCTGAAGATTCGGATTGGTCACGATACATCTTGCACTGCCCCTACGTATAAATCTGTTTTGGGGTCTGTTAAGTGCTTCGATGTTCCCAGTTTAAAGTACCACGGCTCCGAGAAATACACGAAGTTGGAAATTTTTTAATTTGTTCTATATATATACGGAAGAGGCGGATATATATATATATATATATATATATATATATATATATATATAATATAATAAAGATATATATATCTTAGCCTTTTCTGTAAGGAAGCAGCAGAAATTGCACTCTTTACAACTACAGTAATTATAAATCGGAATTAAGAAGTTAGTCAAAGACAATTTCTAAACACGAAGTGGACTTACGTTTGGGTATAAAGTCATCTTCAGATATGTCTGCATGAGCGTTGGTGACGTTCATTTTTATCAATAGCCTCGCAGGAAGGAAGACATAGCCAGTATAAGTTTCTTAGGAATTAGCATAAGTAATTTTTCTACAGAAAGGGAGCAAAAGTTGAGTAAAAAACGCGTTGAGGGCTAAAAGCTGTCGTAACTCCCGATTCCGCATCCCATCCTCGTCATAGGGTTAAATGCAGACACTCAAAGAGAAGAAGGAACGTGTGCGGATGGGACTTACGGGAGAAGGAAAGATGACGTAGGTGGTACCAAACGACAACAAAGCGCAAACGCCTTTCGTTGTTCGCTGCTTTCTTGTCCGTGTGTCTTCAGGCTTCCCTGATATCCTCCGAGGATCATGTTTCTTGCCTGCTTCGTCTAAGCACTAGTGTAACCGTCCTATGATTCAACACGGTAGCCATTTTGGCCGACGGAGCACAAAGACTTATAGGCTGCTACCCCGTAGCAGAATGGAGGCTTTCATGACTACTAAAGGTATCGATGCATAAAAGGGATCGTTCTAACTTTCATCAAAGCCAGATTTCGACAGTTTTCCGTTTCATTGTTTGTTCACGACTAGCGCCCCATTTATCTAACCACCAGGCGGAAATTAAGTCGAAAGTCTGCCGCTGATATTTACATAGGAAACTATATAGGGAAATGGACGAAAATCTCCTTTTAAATCTTTGAGTAAGCCAAGACATCTTCTGTTAACTGCAGTTTTCTGGAGCCTCTGCCGTAGAGATGAGCTGTGCGCTTCTTGTGGATAGAACTTGAGCCGCGCCTGTATACAACTTTGAAGGATATAGTGTTCGCAAGATTGTAGAAGGCCTATGTGGAAACGCGCATATTATATCACATTGTGTTGGAACATGGCGTGCAGGCCTCAGTAAAACCGATGAGAAGTCATCGATGATCGATAAACCCTTGGCAGTTCCAGAAACATCATCTATCCAAAAAAGATAAGCAATCCCATAAATGAAGGGGGCTGAACTAGTAATAAGCTAGTAATTTTATTTATTTGCGTCAATTTCTAAAATTGGGCTGTGTTTGACTAGGAACACAACGGGGATTGCAACAGCATTTTTGGGAAAATATGCACGAACGAATATTTTAACTTTGTGGAAAATAAATTTCATTTTGTTAGGCGACAATTCTCAGTCGATGAACGCAGTTTCAATGTATCCTGCTAATTACGAGCCCAAGCTGTAACGTTTAGTATTTGGGTCTAAATCCTAATCACTTTAAAGTTTTGTCCATGGTTACAACTTGACGTATTGACAAAATTCAATATTATTCTAAGAATAGAAATACGAACAGGTACACCCCTTGCCGGGCTTTCCTTTTTAATATTTTTTAGCTGTTTTTAGGTGTGACTGTGGTATCTCGTGCTACTAGTCTCAACGGTATAAAAACTGGCTGTCTATTTGAAATGCTTGAACTCAAGTAATAGTTCATGTACCTTCTAAAGTTACTCAGCTGGCTGTCCGTGAAAGGTTCCAACGCCATGTTGATTGCTACAAAACGTATCTGTAGAATAGCTTTATTAAATTACTTACCGATATTTTCCCGATTATACTTATATATACTGTAATGAAGACGCCAATTCAAAATAGATTAGGCCTAACCTACGAGATTCTATGAAACGACAGCATTATACTTGAAAACGTCAGATTGCGTAAGATTCGTTGTGAACGGAAAGTAGTAATGTAGTAAGTACATACGTGTAGGTATGCATTTAGTTTCGAACGCTGTCGCTCTTTCATTCAAGCAATATCTGACCAGAGTACAAATACAATGTATCGTGTGGTTTTTACTATTTATCCAATGGGGATAGCATTATCTACTCGACGATTGTTGGCGCGTACCAAAAAAAAGATGATCTGGCGAGACCAGAAGGTGCCAGATCTAATGTACATTATATATATAGAGTTCTGCAAAGAGCAGAAGAAACGAGTTCACGGGATAGTCTGTTGCTAGGTTGATTACGTCCAGTACGAGACGGTATCGCACCTGGCGTGACAGCGAAAATGTCGTCACTGCTCTAATTATAACCCAACACTGAAGGACCTGTACTCATAATATCTATGTCGATATCTAGTCTTTCATTGGTGCTCGACTTCAAAAATAAGCAGAAGCCGCAGAAATACATTCGTTATAATGACCAATTTCGACTCCTCTGGGGAGACCAATATAGAGCATCTGACGACCGATAAGTTCCATGATTCTGTTGTTAAATTCTGTTGTAAAGTTTGCCCATGCATGGATACCTATACTCCGCGTATATCTCCAAGGTTCAAGCCTGGACGTTCTGAAATATCCTATTTCCCAATTTTTAGCCGTTCTGAGTTCGTAGCTCCTAACTTCGCCTCTGCTCAGAGCACCTCTAGCAAAACTGCGTTAGGTCTAATCGTTTCATTTGATAAATAATCTCATGCGCTCAAAAATACAACTATTTTGAGGCTGTGGTTTTTATCTACAAACTGTCCTTTCATTATCCGATAAATAGTCTAATCATCAAAGGACTATGTATAATATATTTTGTGCTGATCATAATTATAGTGGTCGTGACGTTAGAGTTGTATGCCATTTTTGCAAAGATGGCGTATTTTGGACATCCGCGCAAGACGTTTTTAATGATATGACTTTTTTAGAAAGAGTATTCCTTCACAATAAGGAGACAAAGGCAGAGACTGCATGGCTACGAAGTTAAGCTCTCGAATTTTATGGCTCCCGTAATAAGCCAGAAGCTTTGAGACAGTTCAGGACAAGGGTCGGACAAAAAATAATTCAAGCTATTTTTTGGCGACGAAACAAACAACTAGGTCATCTCGACAGATGTCCCAAAACGAAATCTCTGCATATAGACCTGAGAGATAGCCCCTAGGATAGATTCTCAGCCTCCACGAATACGTTTGCTAAACTTGTTCTTCTTTATGTATTGTTCCGACCAGTGCAGTTATACCAAAACATTTCTTAAGCATTTTTTTTAAAAGATCCTTTATAAACAGACCGACTTTTTTTCATATTTGAATTTAGGCGCTCTTCGTAAAGAAGAAAACATTTTCTGTACTCCTTAAATTCTAACTACAGGCTTATGGGCGAAGCTATCAGATCGCAACGTTTTGATTTCCGTGACCGGAAGGTCAACCTTCGAATTTTCAACCTCTATCACTGTTGCTATAACTTCACATTGATCCTTCCAAGGCCCGCCTGACCTTTAAAATTTGCGCTTTGTTGAAACAAAAGTCTGCCCGACCCATTTGTGTTGCAACAAAAATGTACTGACAGCTCTATAGTAAGGCACTCGTGATATGGATGTAGAGGTGCATCCGTTAACCAGTTTTACTTTTAATTTAAAAGCATATCGAAAGACCCGCTATATGCGTTTTTATTTATGTTTCCATTAAATTTTTTTTTTACTTTACCATCAAGGGGCGTCGCGTTTTCTCACAGTTAGGAAACGGTGATTTGAAATGCTAACACTAACATTCGGAATTAGATACGCACGGGTGAGAAAATTTTTCAATTCACGTTACAATATTTTAGCTTTTTAGAACTTTCGGCAACATTAAAGGTGTATTTTCAATTCCAAAAACAAAGCAAGTTACGTTTTACAAAAGCTATTGTGTTTTATAACTAGCCTGATGGTTATATTAGTCAATAATATATATTCGGCCATATAGAATATCGTCAATATTGCACGGAGTAGTTTGGGGAATCAAAACAACCTCTCCGTACAACTCACTGTAATCAACCCATATGTATGTCTGTGTCATGCTAAATTAGCGTATTTTATCCCCGTGCTTATATGCCACACTTCTTTGTTTTTTGAATTGACCTGTTGAACTTAGTCACCAGCACAATGAAACAACCGTACTCTCATAGCGCATTGCGGAGAACCCACAGGCTTGCTGACAGATGTATCAAACCCCTAAATGTATTATATTTTTAAATGTCATTCATGGTCATAAATGACTTGTTCGGTTGATGAGCGCTCGATACACAAACAATGTGTTCTGATGCCCCTGATCTGGCACCCTTAAAATCAGACCCGCTTCAATTACGTAGATGTTCGCTACAGTTAAACGTACCGGACGGTAGACATCGCAACCTGCCTACAGGGAAAGATTGAATGATGGCGTTGTTAGCACAACACGATCAGCTTTTCTTACAGAAATCCAACAAAGAAGGCGGCCAAATATTTCCTTGATGATGTCTTACATTTCTCTCATCAGTTTGAACGAGGTGTCCATTCTGATGTCAATGGACCCTCCGGAAGTAATTATGCCTAACAGAACGAGACTAATTGCCCAAACAAAAAAAAAAAACGCAATATTCTTGTTACAATGTTCGCCTTCGTACCTACGAGTGAATACATAGTTCCGCTTCCTGTTTTGCGCTTTAAAGAACATAGATACGCTAGTGGCCGTACCGATTCGAAGCCAAGGTTCTTCAAACCCATCCGGATGAAATACTTCAAAGACTACCTTAAACATTTCATCACGAACGCTCGCTGTTCTTTGGAGATGCCACGTCTACTAATCGTTGATAATCGGCAGACTCACATAGGCGATCAAGTTGGCTCTAGAAAACGACGTTCTCATCGTTACGCTTCCTTCACATCGCTACAACCCCTAGACATAGCGCTTGTTATTCAAAGCTGAACTTCGTACAGCTCGAGAGAAACGGTACTTTGTTACTAGTTAAAGTAAAGAGATCATAATATTTGAAATAATCATTGTCGATACGAGAAGCCGTCTAAGAAATCACTTGTGGTAAATACAGTTAGAGGAGTTCAGAAGATATTTCTGTTAACCGAAAACGCTGACAAGACAATTTAGTGGCATAGAGTGATGACCGGCCGAGGCGGTCAGGACATCAGTGTCACAGAAATAAGAGTGTCTGTTACTGGTTTGCTGCCCCCTGCCAAAACTCCCATCCCTTGTTCTTAGAAAGCAATATTCATGGCTCAAGGCCATGGGCCTCTTCGCTTCAAGTGGTCGACGGAATCGATTACATTCAACTATGTTGTCCAAATAAAGGTGCTACTCGATTGTATATTGGTATCTGTTTTCTTTGCGGGAACAATTAATATTTACGGTTTGTTAAACTAAGATCTGACCGCCCCAGTAACTCTAATTGGCTTTTTGCACCGAATCATTAGCGTCTTATGCAGCCTCGTCTAATGGGGGATTATATGGGTCAACGACCAAGTGTCTTTGCTGATTCAAAATATACGGTATGAACTCTGTTAGTGTATTACCTAGTCACTTTTTATATATGAAATCATTATGCAGATAAGCAATCAACTCACCAGTTACGGTATCTAAAAACGCCAAGTATGTTAAGCTCCTTAATTGCCGCTTCAACGAGTGGGACGTTTACCTCATCCGGCCCCATGCCTACCAGACTCACAGATCCTCCCTGATTAGTTGCCTGCAAGAAACAACGCAATGTTTTTCAACATGCGATTTCATATGATACGGACTGCAGAGCCATGAAGAATTAATGAATAAGGAATAATAAACAAAGTCAGGAAACAAGTAGAACTTATATAGGACGTTGGATGGTAAGAAAAATTCACTAGTAGGTGGCAAAGAAAGATAAGCCAATCAATGAGTATGAGGAGACTTGCTTTCTCCTCGCCTTTTTCCGGTTTTACAAAGTGTAATAGATCCAAATTTCATTATGTATCTAATATGTCTTGTTCCTTTCGTGCGAATAGACCTCGCGAAGTTTTATTACCTCGCATTTCGATTCTGCTATAAATAAAGGTTCCTTTATGTGGTCAAAGATATTGTGAAGCTTCTGGGCTGGGATCGTTTCTAATATCACTCTTGGTACTAAAAACTTAACTCAGTTACTCTTGATATTAGAAACGATCCTAGCCAAGAACCTCCATAATATCTTTGACCACATTCAAAGAATCTTTATTTATAGCAGAATCGAAACGCCGAAAACTAAAAAATATTTTATGAGGTTGAAATGACGGTCAAAAAGAACAAAGCTGAATTTGGCAAACACAGCGTTCGTAGTCTGCGTAGCTCAAAATAATTTAAGCTCTTCTTAAAAACTTTCGTACCCTAATAAAGAAGTCCTAAATTACTAGTTACTAAAAACCTAATAATCTTTTTAGCGAAAGAAAAGGTTGGTTATTCTATGTTTTTACGTAGCGAATTATCCCCGGGACATGTCATACTACAAAGCTTTACCGGCCAGTCCTTCATAGACCTCATGTGCTCACACATCAATGTTTGAGTGTAGTATCACCAATTTATGTTACAGCTCCAAAGAAATTGTCCGGCGGACATCCCTGTGGAGTGCGGTAATTTTCCGAGGGAACGAGTTACCAATTGCGGGCCACGACGGACAGTAAGTGTCACAGCTTCAAGCAGCAGCTCCTAATGGCAGGTAGTCGCCTAACGGCTCGTTGCAAAGGATCTGTTAGGCACGTCAATGACAAGTGGCAATGCGTAGATCCACCATCACGACCCATAAGATCTGTCAGGAATAGGCGTGCTTCGAAGAGCGATTTTCTAGATGACGCGTGGTAGGTTGCTTCCTGTGCGCTTTATAGCAGTACTTTTTCGGATTTTCAATAGAGAGTAGAGACGTAAAAGATAACCGGATATTGACTGTTTCCAATCACCTAGGCTTAGACTAAATCTTATAGGGAAGGCAGAAAGCATTTCGGTTATGTATTTGAGGTTGATGCGGACTTAAGATGTCCAACGTTATCCACAGAAAATCGGATATTAAAACACACCCGCATTTTCCAAACTCTAGTTTTGGTTACCGGTTTACACTCCACCATGTAAAGCCAATACTTCAAAAAATACCTTCATATTATCATCTATCAAAAAATAGTATTTTGTTTACTTTATGCGCAATTGCGTTGCTATGGAGCAGTGCCCGAATCTGCTTAGCAAGGGCAATCTAACAAACAATCCATACTAAATTTTTTCGTGCGAGAGAAACCCCGTCGGCGATTCTCTAAATCACAACGGCAGCCGATAAATTGCTTTGACAAGCCAGCTTACTCGGCTACTTCACACCTGTAGCGAGGTTGTTAATTTTTGGTAGAGGAAGGTTTGTGAAAATCTAGTTTGTTATTTTTTTACGTCTCTCGTGTTTCCGGAAACGATCCGATATCAGCTGGTAACGCTAGTAAAAAAATCTTATAATACATCATCGTTCATGAAAGAAAACCAAAAAAATGATAACTCTTTGCTTCAAGTCAACCAATACACTAAATGGTTCTTCCTGAATGTGTAACCAGTTAATGCTTCTTAAATATAAATTTATATTTAATAAAAACAAGGACCATTATTCCATATGTGCATATATAAGGGACTTTATCCAATAGATATTATGTTCAACTCAAGTGAATATCCGAGTAATAAATGCAATGCATTTCTTATTATTAGGAAGATGAGGACCCTTGCTTTCGTAAAACATGTTCACCTGTCCTGAAAACCACGGACGCTAGGATACTTCAAACCAACAATTTTTATATGCACATTTAAGTTTTCAGTTAGTTGTTCTGCTGGACCCCTGTTTATA
>NW_019211455.1:38801594-38976159 GCF_002443255.2 Varroa destructor | reverse complement strand
TATATATGTAGTAGGTAAAGTTTTCGAATGTGTAGAAGTCGGCTTTTTAGTATTATCATCTTGAACTTCTATTAATTAGAAATTTAATAGAAGTTCTATATGTCCGCAATTCGACAATGCAGGGCAAACTTCAAACCTCAGGGTTGTCGCAGTGGCGTTGCGACGCTACAGTGAGAAGCATCGACAAGAACGGAGAAAGCCTTTAGGGAACTGGGGAATGAGAGGTCGTGGGAGTTGACGGGGTTTCTGGGATTCGTAGAACATTCGCGGATGTTTAGCGGCGGTTATCTATTAAGTTGATCGCTCCTCAAATCTGTTACATGGGTCCGCATGGAAAGGTACTGATAGGAAAGAGGCTGGATGTCGAAGTCGCTGAACAGTTACACCTGGATCCTCAGAAGTCAATTCTCCCATAAAGTACAGAGGGTACGCCAGCCACCCAAAATAAACGAGCAAATTTTAACGTGAAGTAGAAATAGATATGTGCCATGTAATAAATCTGTTTTGTCTAGGAGACAGTCTAGTATGTGCAGTAATATATATATATATATATGTGTTGAGGGATAAAATAAACTTTACGTACAACATAATTGCATTTTACAATGATTCTAGACACCGAATAGAAGTATCTTCTAAAAATTACATTAAGATTTTAATCTAATAACTCTTCCCGCTAATACTCCTATTTTCTTCCAGTCATTCATCCACTCCATCCTCTTCTATTTCTAACTTGAATTTCATCTACACCTCATAATAGAACTTTTTGACCTTTTGCAGCATTCAGACCTCCTCCAAACGACAAATTTGATAATCGAGCACATCATGAAGTTTGATTGCCCCAAGCATAATAGGAAGGCGAAGTTCCAAGTAGTTCAGCTCCTCCTGGCAGGTTTTTTAAAAAAATTACAGGTTTACTGGTAGTTGATTTGTTTGTAATTTTCGACATCCTTGAAATTAAGCCATTATCAGATTGACGAGCGAGTATTGAGACGAGTTTGAGAGTCTATAAGATGTACCATTGATTCATTAGTTTCAGGCAAAACGATCTTATAATTTTGGATAGTTTTTTACATAATGAAATCCAAGAGGTAGGATCGCTGAGTGACCTGAGCTTCGGCGAAATTTCTAAGAAGGGCTCGCGGTCTACTTAAACCGACCACTTATGTTTAGTAAGCGCTGATGTACTTTATGTCGTTTTGAACAGGAACAGGCCTTTTCGCGGATTGTAACAGCAGCTGGTACAATGGGACAGCTGGTACAGAGGGGTACAATGCCACACAAAGCTTCAGCATCTTTTGATTTGTTTTCTATATTCGATACAAACTAGACTGTCAAGCAAGATAGCTATCCACTGGCGTGTCATGAGCAATTGCTTTACTGTTAAAACAATGCCTACTTTATTTTACTCGAGCAGCGGTTTATGCTGAATAGATACAATTAGGGCTACAGGAATCCTAATTTTATATACTTGTAAACAATAGTTAGCAATTGAAATCATTTAGTAATGTTATACGCTTTATTTGTGAGGACCAACCGCATGGCACTTTAGTGCGAATAACTGGATAAGTTCCCCCTGACACCCAAATGAACCCATTGCCGAAAAAAAAGAAAACGTTTTACCAGCATGAAGAGATGTTCAAGGCACAATCGACATTTTTTTAACCCAAAAATGGTCACATTATTTTATGTAACAGAAAATAATGTGATAATAGTAATAATAATAATAGAAGTAGGCATTATAGGATGTCCGTTTGGTGCATCTGACTTACCGACCTAGAACGCAAAGTTTTATGTATTCATTGTACCACAAATGCTTGATCGAATCAATGATTTAACTAAAAAGTCGTTTTTACGTCTCCCGTACACGATTATATTGCCAGTATGCAGTATTTGTAAAAATGGCTCTACAAAAGGCGCTTGAAGTTTGATATTACGGGAACATTGACGAACCTAGTGGACGAGTTTGCGTTTTGGCTTATGTAAAATTTCCGCTGGTTAACGTTATCGGGACGTTGATGTGGTCGATCACACTGTGAATCTATGTCTGTGCTTTTTTCCAACGATTAGACGGTCTTGCTATCAGTGATTGCATAACTGTCTATAGCACCTCTTGCCTCCTGCATGTCTATACGCGAGTCTATAGACGAACCGAATGTAGATTTAGGGGCGCGTTCAACCAACTCTTGTTAGCCAGGGCTACCGCAACAGTCTCGGCGGAGCGTAATTATTGTGAGAACGTGTCTCAGAGGCGGATGGGGTCATTACCCCTGGAGCGGAAATGGGACCGATACAGATCTTTTTGGTCAGGAACGCACAACGGGGCTACCGTCGTCACCCCTAATTCTGGCTAGCAAAAACCTAATGCTTGCCCAAAACACAGCAGTCGTACATCAGTAATTATTTTTACCGGTTACCATTTATAAATACTGCCGTTATTATAAGCCGGAATAAATTGATAAGTATGACTACACAAGCTATTCGAATACAGCTAAAGACTTCCTGTGATTTTCTCCTCTCTCTCATGTAGCATAATCTCTTGAAAGATTATGCTACAAGTCTTTCGACTTCTTTGCTTGTCCTATAAATACATAGAACGTCATCTTCTATAAATCTAATTTATCCGTGTAAACCTATCATACGAAAATGGTCCTACTTTCACTGTCGTTACGTTCGACTGAAATCCTTCGTTGTTTGTTATGGTATTGAATTTTAAAAAATGTTGGCCTCTGCTTTCTAAGAAGTCATCAGAAATAAGTCTGACTTCCGTGTCCGACACTCGGACTCTCGATCGAAGCTCTTAAGCCGATTCAAACTATTATTGTGTAATGTTCTATTAGAACGTATGAGCTTGCAATGCATCACGTAACACCCACAATCTGCACCCTGCCTTTTATGTACATAGATATTCGTTACGCGCATAGCTCATCAATATAGAGAATAGGAATAAATTGAATGTGCCGCCGAACTTGTAGCTCTTGATAGTTCCCTATCTAGATTCGTCCAGTAACCGCCGAAGAGTTACGTTTTTTTCTATTGTCCGAAACTCTGAGGTCAAAAATCAGAAGTGTAATAATGCCTCACAAACCTGCCGCATTATTACTATTATGATTAGCTAACTATGAAGTAGCGAACTGCACAAACGATTTGCTTGTTCGAAATGACATTGTTACTTGGGGAAGATGCGGATAAATCCACTTCAACTGGGACTGTGTTATATGCAGTCGTAAATGAGATGAAGTTACTATCCCATTTGTTAGGGACGTAAACGCTACTTCGGTGATGGCGTACGTACGTATTTTGTCTTTTACGGCCCCATTTTCCTGGAATGAGCCAGGTTCATGGTTAGAATCACCCTACGATAGACTGTGTCTACAAAAGCACAAAGGATCAGTATATGGATGCCCTACGACCAACGCTTGAGTGTACGTAGTTCGCCGCCACGTTCCTGTGTAAGTAACCTCCCGTTATTGAATGCTCAACGTCACTGCAAGGACATCCGTATATTCCAACAGCAATTTATCAAGCTTTCAGGTGGTACCTGAGCTGTATAATCGTTCTTCAGCTATGCTTCGGTATGCGCGATTGCTTCTCAGCATTTTGATGTTGGCACCGTTTTTCCTAGTTGAAAGTGAGTATGGATATAATTGTTTTATATATTTTTAATGAAGTCACGGTGTGCATCGTCGACGAGGCGTGATAACGACCCCTGGCTCTCCGTCCTTGTCAACGTGCTCCGGTGTAGTCACACGGTACCACGCGTACTGGACAATTCTGTCGTTCTTCATTTTGGGTCATCATACCGGTATTTATCGCAAAATAATAGGAAAGAATTTGTATTGTGCGTGTGGTCTGTTCCTTTTACATTAGTGCAATATCAATATCTTTTGCACTAATGTAATCATAGACGAAGTTATATCGAACCAGCAATACAACTAGATGGTATAGATCCGTCGTGTAATTAGTAGCTACAGCGTCAAGGGCCTATGGGCGCACCGATGCGCGTGTCTGTTCCACCCTCTTCTAATATTACCGTCGAAGCAGAAAACGTCATTCGCTACTGAAATGGTATTCGGCAGATTTCTGAGAGGACACCAAAGGGCAGTGGACACCAGTGTCCTTTCTTTCGTAGTATAGCAACAATCGTTACCTTCATTGCTTCGACGAAACGAGCCCAACCTATAGGAATGCTGCATACAACGAGTATAACATGTGAGAGAGCGCAGTGAATTAGGGATACCTTCTTTAGGATGTCCATAATACAAAACATACGTTTTTATACACGTATATACTGTATTACAGGCGGCCTAGTCTCAGGGCACGCAATGTTCACAGTAGCTTTGGCACTCTAAAGGTTGAAATGCGCCAAAAGGAACGAGAGAGAAGGGAAGTGTCAGAGGAGCACGACGACATCCCATTGCATTAAGGCAGAAATTCTTAATTTTGTTCTAAAGCCGCAGTTCTTTTGCGCCTTCTGCACACAACATGCTTTGCTGGTCTATATAAGAAGTGGATCTTGTACACTCAAGCACTTTCCTCTCCGATGTCTTCTTCGCACTTCAATAGATCGGTATTAGTCTGCATAGGCAACGTATTACAGATAAATATCTGCATTAAGTCAATACCACTAAAAAGGTCAAAAGCTATATTCGACCGTCCCACGATATTTTCCAGAATTGTACAGTCTAATCTTTGTTTTTATTCGTAACTGTTTCAAAAGTTTATCTGAACCGACGGTGAAGTAGGAATGGCGTGCCTTAATGCAATATATATATATATATATATATACGTGAAACATGTATATAACAAAAAAAATAAAAAAAACATGACACAAACTCGGTACCATTGTCAATGGGATTACATGTTTTACAAATAACTATAGCATTATATATTGAGCATGTTACATTTTTCACCCAACTAACATTTTCAACAAGATTTTCTTTGCCGATCGCTGACGAATGTCGGTTATTTAGTTAGAAACATCCTAGTTCGTTACCTTGTCATAAGTGCAAGAGATTTTTGCTCTTGCTTATCTTCCAAAGAAAAAAAACTAAAGGTAAGCTAGGATACCACTGCCAATGACCCGACCCATTATGGCGATGACGATGATGCTTATCGGGAGATCGCTTACACTCAAGAAACTTATTTCAAGTTTCTCCCCTTTGATTTTTCTGCTATCATTAAAGAGGAAACGAAATTAATTTCTGATCATCACATTTGAGGTGACCAATGCGATTTCAATCGCTAATGGTAAATTAAGTAATGTACCAAGCTGTTTATAACACTTGGGGGTTGCAAGCCAACTGCTAGGTGCAAGCCAACTGCTAGGTACATCTTCCTACACGCCTAATTACTTGTGCAGGACGTATGTGATGTCCGGCATGAATGAAAGAGATCAGAAAAATTAACAGTCAGTTCACCCTGTTCGGTCAGCGTGCATAGCATAAAAGTTCACGAATCTCTTTTGCTATAATTTGTTGTAAACTCGTCTCGTAACAACCGTAAGTGTCATTTTAGCGGTGGCTCACGTTGGACGTTGGTGCCATTTGACTTCTTATAAGGATTAGTAGGGACTATCCCGGCTAGTTCTCACAAAATGCATCCATTATCACCATAGCGGCAGGTCAGCGTATCTCTGGAGAAAGAGCCGTCTTTGTGCCAGTATTTGGGTTGACTTTGTTGGGCTGTCAGCGTCTTCCAGACCGTTTTGATAAACTATTATTGTTAGCGCGTTATTACTGTTGTTACCAGCTGCTTTGTCGTATGACTACATGCATCTGTTGCTTCCACACTATATATATATATAGATCGATTTATAACAAAATTTTACCAGACGCAGCGGTGATGCCTAGAGCAAATCAGATCAGACTGCTGTAAGGTACAAGCCCCACCTGTTATTTGAGAATGCACTCCATGCACATTTAATCACGCAAGTTCCGTAAGTACCGTTTACTAGAATCAGCTGTTTCCAACTACTTCTATGGATCGTCTGCTCTCCGGCCGCTTATGACACTAGGTTCAACAGAGATACTCCGTATCAGAACTTGAAATTCTTTATCAGTTCGTGTATACCCGGAATATCTGGAGCGCACGCTTCGGCTGATCAAATTTATGCACAGCAGAAAATTAACGAATAGAATAGGGCAATATGAAAACTTGCGAAAGCGCATCCTGTCAGAAGTTTATGAAGCGAAGATTCTAACATCGTATCGCCTAATTTAGGAACCGGATGATCTCTAGTATCAGCCATATTGTTAACTACTAACAATATGGCTCTTAGCTACTAAGTTCTATTGCATACCTTTATTGCCAGTCGAATGCAGCTCTCTGCGCCGCTACACTCTAGAGTAGCGTGAGGATATCCACCTAGGGCTTCTCGAATATCTTTGACGATATCTTCATCAGAATGATTCTTAACATTAAATGCCGCGTCTGCTCCGAGGGTCCGTGCTAACGCTAGCTTCGCATCCATGATGTCTATAAGACAATAGATTTACCAAACGAATTTTAAGTAGTTATTACTTTCCTATAAAATATCTAAGCGTAGAATTCTGGTAATAGCATTGTCTCCTAGTATCTTTTCTTCCTACGATTAAAATGATTCTCTTGTCAAACCATTGGCGACAATGGCTTCAGCTCTGGCAGAAAACATGCGCCTGAATCTTCTACTCGCGATGGCAGTAAAACGAAGGGCATTATAAAAAAAATTTTCTGTGTAAACGAACGATTATTACTCTACGATCGTTTTTGACCGTTGACCAATTTCGCCTAATCCAGTTGCTCTTCTCCTATCTACTCGATTGCTAAGTGCATATCGTGAAATCCACTGGACTTTGTAACGGCTTTTATTCGCTCAGCAAAAATTGAGCAGACCACATACGTCTCCTTAGGATCCATTCGGAACAACGATACACCCTTTAGATGGCCATAAAATACGTGGTATCAAACATTTTTCAGCAGACAGCTGTGGCGTGATTGAAAACTGAATGCGCCTACGATTGTAACTAAAGAAAATAAGCGGAAGCCTCGATTCTTAACTGTTAATGTGGGCGTCTCGTGTTCGAAGCTGAGTAAATAAAGACAGGTACAGCGGGGTTTAATCCATTCTGCAAAGACGCGTTAGCGATCACAATATCAAGGCATAACCGATTTTTACTGATTGCTATACATTGGTGAGTTCAAACCCTGCCTTGCCAAGAACGCATAAAGTTCTACAGCGTAAATTGGATGCATTGTAGAATTCCAACGGCATTGCTAGCCGATATCATCATATTTAATCAGTACGTATATTCGAGCTTGTCGTTACGTTATATAGATTTTTTCTTTGAAAAACGTCCTAAAATCACTTCGGTTCACTAAACCAGTTAAGGTGCAATTGTTAGTATCGTTATTTTTTCCTCCTTTTCTTTTCCTTCTCATGGCTCCGGTCCTATTCATTGACGAATGAGATGAAGGTGTTCGTGTTGAAAACTGCCTTTACTCTGGCGTTCTATTACGAACGTTAGAAACGCTAGCACAAACAGGTATAACGTGAATACTTCGTTACGTAGGACAAAATGGTGGCTCGTGTCAGGTACTGCTCGATGATACAATCGATTCGGATTTTCCACAAGTTTTGTCCACCACATGAGCATGACCCTCTGCAACTGTGTAGTAATCATTTACTTCGGTGTGGTGTTTCAGATCGCAGGTTCGAAATCTTCAGGAACTTCTTGAACTTCGTCGATTCGTACTCTCGATAAATCACAAAGAAAACAGCCCAAAATAATAAGACGGTAAAAAAATCGATGACCTTAAACCATGTTAACAACGTTGTTAATTTGTTTAAAACCTTGTTTTTTAAAAAAAATTTTGTCAAAACAAAAAACCCATAACTAAGATCTAATTGCAGTTAATGAGATATCGTTTTTTATTTATTATTACCTCCTCCCAGAATGTTGCCATTAGACTAGAACTAATTGTATTATTTGACGTATTAAATCTTGGTAAAAGAATTTTTCTTGGTAAAAAGAAATTTTTGCACGTAATTAAACGTATTTAGCATAGATAGGAATAGGGATAGTCGCCGCAATTATCGATTAATAACTATGGGAGTCGATTTAAAATGACTGTTTACAACATCAAATTTGCGATCTGATTTTCTACAATATCTATAATCATATAACGCGCTTCCCCCGCAATCAAATTATCTACGTTTGAAAGGGATTCGATTTCGCGCCACTTCTCAATGATGCTTTTTTTGTCTGCTTCTAATCGTTAGACAGATAGAGTGCAAGCATTTGATGCATTGGTTATTGGCTTTTTGTTCGTGACCGAGCCAGGCTGCCGATCGATTGAGTTTGCTGAGTACATATCACAAGCTTTACTAAACCTACTACATACTCCGCTCTCCGCACAGCGCATAGCTGTTAGATTGGGAAAATCTGCGTCCGGGGAGGTCTCTTCCGTCATAGCCCCCGTTTCATAGCATTCGAAATAAAATTTTGCCCTGTTTTTTCCCGGGTGCTGAACTTATCGCTATACTATGGAGGCGAAGGAAGTTTTGGTCGAACAGCGGGACTGCCGCCAACAGATAAGTCTATTTCTACGGATCGTTTAGTGTAATCCCATGGCCCTTTTGAAGAATAACGCCTTAGAGCGATTCAATTACTCAAACTTCTCCACAATGAGATTCTCCTAGATTGTGCTCACCCTATATGCCGCATCCAGTGCAACTGTCAGTCGCAAAGTCGTACGGCGGCAAAGAAGGCTGTAAAGGACGAAAGCCTCTCTCAGTCCTCTTGTAGTGTGCTAGAAAGACCGTGGACATAAGACAAGAGCAGCAACCTTAATTAGGTAAACTAGCGATCAACCAAAGAGATATAATATCACAAGCCGCAGCTCCGCGACCACTCTTAAAATTCATTTACTTGGTTTTGATTAGGTTGACGGCCAAACTCAATCTTGGAGTGGCCGAATGTAACCTGGCTAAGGCCTGCTACACATGGAACAGACCGTTCCCATGAGTAGCTAAGCCGCCGAGTAGATTTAGGCAGGATTAATAAAAGGAGACGGCTTACCATCCTACCGACACCTACAGTCAGCCTGCTCTTGAGTACCCTCTACAAATAGCATCCAAAACAACAACGTATTCTGCTAAGAGCCATTAAGATCTGGCAGAAAACGTTCATCGTAGTCTATTAATACAGTTGTTATTACATGAGATCATGCCAAGATGTCCGTTCCTTCCAAACCGATGCGGCCCATAAGCTTCGATACTTCAATTATAATTTGTAAAAATAATTTCTGTTTCGATCAGTAGTATCTGCTACGTATAACACGGAAAGCCATCTTTCAAGTTCCGCGCCTTTTTGGAAACAGTACCTGAGAGATTTGTCAAACGACATTCAGGGGCATAGTCGTTGTACGCTCGCGTGGCGCCAACAGCTTCTATAATTGGCTGACTACTTATTCTGCGATGCGATAATCGTGCGCTTTGTATACATGAATATATACATCGTCCATTTCTATTAATTTTCATATTACACGCATCTGCAGAGTCTCCGTTCGACTGTGCCCCGTTCTGCTTTCTTTTAATTCTGTGTTCGCGCAACTGGCCCAACTATATGGGGCGGGCATGTACGCTGATCTCCCTTTCTCTGTTCGAGAAAACAGAGAAGCTCTGATTTGCATCGGTTTGTGATCTGTGTGTTCAACAAGTTGAAGAAGCCTGCGTCTTGGCCTTTCCGTGAAGCGTTAGCTAATCCGATTTTGAAACTAAGACAATATTACCTTTCCCTCAACGCTAAAATGATCCCGCAACGCTTATCAATGGGTAAATCAATGCAAGCGTTTAGGTCTTCCTATGAACTAAGACTGGTCCGAACATAAAAAGTTGCACGTGTAAGTTGGGAACCGATCGCAGTTTCGAAATTAGACAAATACTCTGAGATTCAACTATAGGATTAGGCTTTTTTTTTTTACAATGCATTTAATTCGAACTGAGACCCCAAGTTCTCGCATAACTAGGGTTTATACATATTCCAAACGAAATTGCTATTCTGACCCTTTGTATTCTATTTGAACAAGTATGAAGATCGCTATTTTTTCACACTGCACCCCCTCAAGAGTAGTTTAGAAACAAAGGGCTATCAGGGATACGCAATTATTGAAACAGTCGTATGAAACCTCGTAGAAAAATCCTTGTTCAGCAAAAAAAAAAACACGGGAAAAGTAAGAGATTGAAATGTTACCAAATGACGCGGTTAGGATACGAGTGATCCGGGATTATAATAGACTCAGCAGTATAATTTAATATAAAATATATTCATTCAGGAAATTTCCCAAAAGAATTTTCTTTCAATTTAAACGCTCTTTCAATCGAGGATATATAGACCTTTGGCTGCGTCAAGGCCTGATCGCAAGATGGTGACAATCGAAAAAAGATACTCGTTTAACATTTCCTAGACACGTTAACCAGTCAAGACCCCGTTCCTTGTGACAAGTAGTTTAGACAGCAGCATGAGATCAGCCTCCGCTCGCAATATGGGACACAGTCGAGAAAACTCTTCTGAAGTTTCCTAGGGTGTAAGGGATGATAGTTGTTTTAGGTAGACTTTAACGGAATAAAAAGCCTGATTCCGATTTGATTCGTAAAGAGCATCTATAGCAAACGTCTTTAGCACCATTTTAGACAGCTCTACTCTAATGCATGTGAAGTACGGCAATGTTCGGCCAGAGTAGAACGATGTTACTATCTGAAGTGCATTCTCAAAAAGCGTTCATATATATATGCTTGTAGAAGTAGAAACTTTATGATATGAGCTGCGAAATTTAAACGATCTAGAATCATCATATAACAATCAACGTAACCTTATCATAAATAAAACTCCGTCGATTTTCCTCAACTACCTGAAAAATGCTTTAATAAACGTGCATACAAAGTAAGCTGGTTACATAGTAATCCGAGCCTGATAGTCTTTTCATCCTTCAGATCCACCTGTTGGGCAGAACTGAGGTAACTAACTGTATGCATTATTAGACAATTACTTCATCAGATAGTAATCCATTTGTTATGCGTAGGCAGGCCCCTAAAGGGAGGTGAATGTATTTTCACCTCATTCTAGCTAAAAGGCCACTTCAGACACAGGGCAGGTAGAGAAGAAACATAACTTACTATTTTTCTGTTGGAGGTTTCTGAGGAATATTGTTGCAACACTGATCAATAGTAAACTGTTCCCTGGCGACTGATCTACACCATCTAATCGGCCAAACTTACCTAGGTATGTGCTTTAAGATTAGTCTACTGTACGCTGCATCATAACATCACGCAATGACTAACGTACTGAAACTTACTGGTGAAGCTTTCGTGAACACTTCGCGAATTCAGCTAAATCGCCCTAAAATGAAAGGACTCAATGGAAAACGTGATTAATATTTCTCCACGAAATCCAGTATTTTCGCCTGCTACAAATCAGCCTTGCGTTACAGTACAGCAATGTCAGATATATGACATTAGACAACCCACTGATAAGTGGCTGCCCTCACGACCTTGTCACCCTCTTATTAAAAGGAACCAGCACCATATTGCTACATGTATAATTATGATTAATCCACAGCTTCTGTGAGAGGAAGCTGTTAGCCTAAACGTTCAGAAAAACAATCTTATTGTCAGGTAGCGGCGAAACAGTGAGTCACCCTTGTAACCAGTAAATGTGATAAAAGAGCACCCCTCGAGTTTCAGGCAAGCCGTAAAAATGTAAAGTGCCGTTTGCATAGATACTGCGGTGCGTACTTCCCACCACCTGATAGTATCAAAGTATATTTTGATAACGAAGACTCGTGTCCTTCGTCAAGCATGTTATTACTCATCATGGGCAGTTATCGTTTTATATATATTTGTGTATATAGCTTGTTCAAGATTTAACAATACCGACAAACACTGATAATTCCGTTATAAGAAGTTTATACTGAACGTCGCAAGTACACCTTCTTGGACCCGCTCGGGACCATTACGCTCGTATTGATACATAGCGTACCTAGAATAATGCGCTTTTTTGATAAGCTATGCCATGTAAAGTCGCGCAAAGAAGTGATACTCCTAACATTTGCGTTGCAACAAAGGAGCAGCACTACGGTCTACAGCTAGTAAAATCGCTTGCTCGCGTTATCCAAAGAGTAAGGCAGAAATCCTCTGTACGTATACTCCAAATGACGCAAAGGAAAAGCATGTAGTACATGTTATATATATATATATATATAAACAACAGGGTCAATAACATGAGTTTTCGTCAATTCACGTTTAGCAGGCGCGTACGACTATATCCATATCAAATTGGCTAAACGTGAATTGTTGGAGTATGAGAGCAATCAGCAAGACAATCATTAAAATAGGTAAATTAGCAAAGCAACCCCCGTTTGCGGTCGGCGAGAATAAACATTTGCTCTGATTCTGGACCAGAAAAGTATGTGGAATTTACAGTAACAAATATCGGACATTCTGACACCAATTTGATACTTTTGTGTCACTGCCCTCGTAAAGTTGTAACCGGTCATTGATTTCAAAGCGCAAAAACCCTGGTCCTAATGCAGACCATCCATGCCAAATAAGTGCATGTACTGAAGCACCACATACAAACAGTAAGAATCGTATACATAATAACAAATCATTTGCTAGTCTATTCTCATGTTGATTTACCTCATAGTGACACCAACATTTTTCCAGGTATCTTTTTGTTAAAGGCACAAAAGTTTCTGAAGAACAGATTTCAGAACAGAAGAATCTCGAAAATTAATAAGAAGTATTTTTATTAGCTAGGCGCTTAACCTGTTGGCACGTTTTGCATAGAAATTTCTATCGTGCTGTAAACAGTCAACAGGCCTTTTTCGAAGATTATCTATTGAATGCCAAGCAGAAGGCTTTTATGTCCTGGTTCTAAAATGCTGTCTTATTGATATATTCTAATAGTTTAGTATATCGTTTGTTGTTGTTGATGCTTCCAACATTAATACAGATATAACAAATTCAGCAGAAGAACACAAATACGAAGATATTTCACACATTCGTTTTATCCTAAAGCAGGCATTGTTTCTGTTGTAAGCTTCACCAATTCGGTCTGGGTACCGCCGAAGGCAAATTTCTGCTCTCTCATCGAACTTAGCTCGGCAAATAATTGCACAATGAGTAGGAACAGAGCATTCGCTCGCGACATTATAGAAGACAAGGTCTAGCGGAGAATACTGGTACGTGTACGGTACAGAGAAAAATGCTGACCCACGAGCGACCGGAACGCGTTTACCAACTCGAAATTTAACATTAGCACCCATATATATATATATATATATATATATATATATATATATAATACATATCGGTCATGAGAAACAATAGTTCCTGATTTTTAGAAAGAGGTCAATTATGTATTGCATTTGTAGTTATAGTAATAGAAATATAGTAAATATAATTATTTTGTATCCTGATGCGGTCACATCTAAAGATTTGCAGTCCTTAGATGTGACTACTGCTAGGAACTGTATTGTTTATACTATAAATTTCCACCCCAAATTCTTGGAACCATGTTGGACTCTCGGGTCACAAATTGCAGAAATGCTATTTCCCTCTTATTCCACAAACGACAGTAAGCGAACAATAGTCGGTGCTTAACTCCGTCTACCGGCGAAACCGATGAAACTAGAGGATGTCTGCCTGCAGGGTTATTAACGGTAAGTAGTCGAGAACCCATATTTAGGTACAGACTCACAGGTACAAAAACATGCCTCATTCAAAGCTTGTTTACTTACTGTAATACTTAAGGTATTGGAACGATGCCAAGGACACCTAACTATTGCATAATTTTGACGTTACAATAAGGCTTATTAGTCCTTGTGGCCTTGCCGTAAGAGGCCGTAAGAGAGGGTACGATGGTATTATCGGACATGAAACCGATTAGGTGAGTTTCACAGCTTTGTCACAAATCAATATACATCCAGTGTTATTTTGCTTCCGTTTTTATTCAACGATTTTGTCTCGACGGTAAGAACAATTGCGTTGATGGCTTGTATATTTTCTCATACGGAACTATAGCTGCGTTCCTTTGATCAGGGATTTCTCTTACCCTAAATATCGATAAATGGTTAGCCATGCATACGATTATAACCTAAGATACCCCGAGTAAGTGGTTTCAACCCTAAAACAATCCCTGGTAAAAGGCAATTTGTTTATGTGAAACCAAGTACCCGTGGTCGATTTTCCATATCCATTCTCAGGAGTAACAACGATCATGTTCGGGCGTTGACCCACATTAAGCATCGTAGACACGAGTCCATGAGAAAAAGTAGTTATTGTTCGGAGAAATGTAGTTTTTTCTTTTCATCTCCAGAGAGCTCTAACACCGTTTATTGAATTGATGGAAATACTATTAAGCAATTGCTACTCTTTTATCAAATGCAACTGCTTGGCTCAATGTAGCCTACGAGATATTCTGTTCCAAGAGCATGCAGTATAACAAGAAAATATGGCTGTGCCCATTTGAATGGCCGGCTATACATATTTCACTATTGAAGCCGTTGCTGTTGTAAGGCTTTGGTAACGTTTACTGAAGAATGAGTATAGCCGATAAAGTCAATTTAGAAAAAAGGATACTAGAGCCATTAGAAGAAATATGGGTACTATATTTCGACCCGCTATTTATTGCATCAAGTAATACGAGGTAGTTATTTCTTCCATTGATTTATAATGGTAACAGTAATAATCACCTTGGAAAACTTCTTGAGGCAAGACAACAGAACTTTTCTCGTTCGATTATACGTTAGACAATAACGTAAGCACTAAACTTAAAATTAGACAATAATTTTAAGTTATTAACTTCTACTTGGAGGGTTTCATCTCAATTAGAAATGGTACAATATTATTCGAATCCTTTTACTTACCAATCACGGCGATCCGAGAAGCCCCGAACGCCTTGGCAACAAGCATGTTAAGTAAGCCAATTGGTCCTGGAAACAAGTTTTAATTAAGTAAACACTGTTCTCTTATGTACCATCATCAAAGTTTTGTCATTCAAGATACCTTAAACGACTACGAGATATCAATTAAAGTGTTTTTTATTTTAGCTAACGTCCCAAATAGATTAGACAATATTATTCTAGACAATTTTAGTACAATCACATTATTACTAGCGGAACAATTAAGAGGGCTACCTAATTTTCCACTGAATTATTTTAGATGTTTTTAGATAGGTGTTTTGCGTCAGCGAAACGATATATAGACGCATTTATATAGATATCCTGTACCGGACTCCAGACTATACTTGTTGAAGCTTCTAGAACAGGAGCTCAAGCATGTAGCTGACGTAGAGCGGAATCATTGTGACAAGATGACGCTCCACTGCTCTTGTACTAGAGACGTTTTGGCGTGTCAGGCAATATTAACACTTTATATATTATCAAGCGTATACTCAACTAAGCGTATCTCCCACTGGCTGACTTTAGTTGATCGTAGTTTAATGTGAAACCTCCTAATATTTGATTATATGTGAAGAGCACGCTCACCTATCAGACATCTTCGTTAAACGGAGTGGACCTAACAAAGGTGAGCCTGCGTCGTTATAGAAATCTCGGCGATTGCTCGTTAGGACGCGCGTGAATCATTTCAATTGGATTACCTATAAGGGGGCTACGTCAAACATCTTGGGACCATTTTAGGCGCCTAAAATTAATCATTGGCACACACTGGTCTCAATATTTGGCCCCATCTGTATCGGGTCATCACAGTAGGCATTTGAAGTCTACGAGAGTACGAAAAAATATCAGCGCGACTAAAACGCGTATTTCTGAAGAAAGAAGTGTTTAGTACTTTTTGTGAACTTGAGAAATTGTTAACCTTGGTTGGCTTGAGAGTACAGTCTATGCATAAAGCTGTAGAAAAACCTGCCGTTGAAACTACGCTATTGTATGGCGGGGTCAGCATTTGTTTGACTCCAGCACAAAGCTAATAAAATACCCTATTCTGTGCCTGTTTTAACATTTCGCAGTTATATATATGTGCTGCATTTGTATAAATTCAGCAAAAATGTACCTACACCTAGATGTTACCATGAAGGATTACAATTCGTCCTTCTTTCACAACTCATACTGAAGTTCGCAACCAGGAATCGAAAGATTCCTGGTTATTCAATATTTACTTGATATAAAGTTTTCCTGTCACCCACTTCAGACATACGTTTCAGACATACGTACGGAATCAATCATTGTCTGGATCGGCTATAAATGTTAGATATCTATTACCGATAAATGTAAATTTATATTAATTTTTTTGCGAAAGTAAATTTACGTTTCTTGATGTCTAAAAGTTAACAACCGTCACATTTTCTAGATTCATATCTTTAAAAGTTTATTATCCATATTTCGAGAGGTCCATATTTCCTAAATTTCCGCTAGTCCACAAATATCATTCATGTACAGTTGACAAAACAGGTTTCGTTAACTTTCTACGAATGAACCTCCAAAATTTCTACAAAGTAAACAATATTAATATCCGATCCATTTCAATGTAGGCTCGCTTCTCTGAGTAGCCCATTTAGGGTTTAACGAAATTGATATAATCAATGAAAGTTCACTATGGCACTGAATAAGTGAGTTCAGAACTCTGTAGCACACACATCGCTAATAGACGGTACTATCTAAGCAGGACCATTAGTACTCATTACCCAAATAGGTAAACTATTTGGTAAAATGGTTCAAAACCATAACGTTTTGGCGTTAACTTTAGTCAAAGTCAGTCACCGAAGACACGTCATCAAGAACGAATAGCGTAAACCAGCATCTTAAACATGCTATGGTATGATTGTGGAAACCTTAGCCACTAACGTGATGATTATAGATACACTTGACTCGGCATTATTTCGAAACAGAGGAGCCAGTTATCAATGATCCAACGCGAATCCTGACGCTGACTTTTGGACCAGAATGTATATCAAGTCATATCCACTTTCTTCGATTCCCAGTCTGGTGTACACCTCGCTAAGTATTCACTTGTACCATTCGTTTGCACCATATTATAGTATCGTTATATTCTTCTATGTGAAATGTTTCTATGCCATTGGGTCACAGATCGGTGAGCGCTAAAATGCAGTAGTGCTCTATCTTCGAAAATCTGCCTTTCAGGAGCTATCATGCACCATACAAAACTAAGTGTAGAAAGCTTTACTTTCGCTTGTGTGAAGCATTACGGATATAGAAGGAAATTCGAATAATTAAGAGAGAATTAATATTTCAGTTTTATTCTGTGTGATGCTTGTCGCCGGTTCACGTTAAACGAACTAGGCTATCCGCTAGATAATTGATTTCAAATATTTGTTACCTAGCAGCCTAAACATATCGCCGTATCTATAGCAACAATTTAATTCGCCTATCAAGCAAACAGTTTACGTAAGACAGGAAATTCTCGATTTTGAGTTCAACGGGTACGATAGAAGATTAGAAAAGCGACGAAGCAAAACTAAGGACACGTAACGGAACTTCTACTGCTGGGGAGTGTTAAGTGGGAAGATGAAGCGGGAACGCGAAGTCGTATGCCTTCTCGAAAAGTACTATAGCGGGCTGCAAGCGACCACTGCTACGCTTAGGGCCGTTTCTACGCCGTGTATCGAAATTATTGGCTGAATAAAGCGACAACTACGCCATCTCTGTTCAGGGAAGCTTCTGGCTTGAATGGCATAAAAATTAAAATGAAGGTTGGCATAGAATCGATTAGAAAAAATTCAACGAATATAGAAAGCTAGCTAACATACGGCCAATAAAACACCGAACAAATGAAGATCTTCAGTGACAAAGAGTGACTGACTTCCACTTAACTTTATCAATATGGCAGTTTATGATTTACCGAATCCATTTTCCTTTAGGATTAACTTCTGTCAGTGGCCCAGTTGTTTGTAAGGAGAATTTCCTAGCTTTAAATATTTCGATTCGTCGTTGAGTGTAGCTGATATTTCCTGTAAAAAGCTTTATTTGCGTAGATAATTTCCGAAATGCTAGGCAAGCATTGATTGATTAATTAAAACCATACATCAAATACTTGACTATAAGGCATGCACTTCACTGTTATCTAATTACTTTGAAAGCAGTACTATTGAGTATGATATTGTGTGTCATAATCAAGACCTTTGAGCGGCGATATCTCTGATTAAGTCAAAGTTTACCCTATTTTTATGGACTTGCTAAGATTGTTAGGACTGTCAACGTTGCAGGTCACCTTCATGCTTTTATATCAGGGTCCAGAGCACTAGGATTATTATAATAGACTAAAAGATATAATCTCAACCATATTATGAGCCGAGTATATCCGAGAAGGATGTATTATTACCTTTCTTTCAGTTGGGAGGGGGAAAGGGGAAGTGCCTTTTACGCTGTATACTTTTCCTATATACTATTCGTTCGCGGGCACCAGGTGCACTTTTAAGTCGTATCGCACAAAATAGGCAAACACACAGCTGTTACTGGTAGGGGTAGCTAAATATGTACATACAAGTATTCTTCTGTTAGCCATCCGTATATGTAGTCAGTGGTCTGCATTAGGAAAAACTACTTGAAGGAGGGCGAGGAATCGTATGCCCTTTGCACTGCATATGTTAACACGTGCCAGCTCTGGGACGACAGCCTCAAGAAAACTTGCTGTTGGGGCATACGGTACGATCACCTGAAAAGACTGTCGCACCTAGAAAAAGGATCGCTGGCGGCGGAAATCGCACACAAATTCACAGAAGCCGCCTCCACTTACGCTACGAGTAGCGAATAATGCGCAACACGTGCAGATGTTGGTCTTGGAAAAGGCACCGTCAGCTCGAGTTTGATTTGTCAGGTTTTAGCTCATATTGGAAGAAATATGGGCAGAAAACCTGAGTGGGCCCTGCAAGTTCGGGCACTATTCAGGTCACGGAATTTCAAGTCAGCAGCTGGAAGGGGTTGGCTGCAATATTGCGTCACAGAGTATAATTTCTTTATAGTGAAAAAACTGTAGCTCAGCAAGGCGAGGATAGGACCTACGAATAAAGAAGCGGCTGGACCAGAAGGTTGCAATACAGTTACTGACAACGAGCCAACTTTCATAAGTGTGTACCATGGAACCAGTACATAATGGGTTCACCCTGGTAAAAACCTCGAGCATGTGGCCCCTTTCGTCAGTAGTGGAAACATGAAGGAACATATCTTCAAGACATTAACTAAGAATGATTCAAAACACTCGTATGCAACGAGTGTTTTGAATCATTCGCTGTTTTTCGTCCGTACTGCCGACAAATTAGATAAACTTAATTATTTATCTAAAGTTATTTATCTAAACTTCCGTAATTGATATCGCGTTTCGCTGTCGACATCGTATTTTCGTATGGAGAACACTATTTTCTCGTCGGATGCAAGGCTTCACTTACACAAAACTCCTGTTCGTCCACTGAGTTTCAGCGAACAAGATCAGAAGCTTTCGCTGCTGTTCGAACTAGTTTACTCGAATAACGGAGCCACTAGTAGAATTTTCAACTAATAGTTTCCTCAACCCTTTTTAAACCTCAATCCTCAGAATTGTATACATAACAGTTGAGAATTTAATTACTTAAAATCATATCTTTAGTCCTTGTTATACTTGTGCGCTCCCCTTATATAAGTGTTCAGAGGGTAATCGAACTTTTCCTATGAGGATTTTCGTAAACGGAGTTTCATATGAGAGCTCCTTAGTCAGCTTTATGACGTACGATCCTCCGTAATAGGACGTTCCTCTCGCGATCGTTATGAAGATCGTACGCTGTAAATCGCTGCGCTACGATAGTGTGGCATTATCTAGTCACGGAAGGACATTTAGGCATATTCGATGTCCCGTCATAACAAAACCCAGATCGTAGAACAAATTTAATCCACGTATTTTGGCAATAAAAACTTTCTGCGCCATCACTTATTCGAACAGATCACTCACTATTTATATTCAGCTAGGTCTGCATTCATGTACGAATGCCCAATAATGATGGGAACAATCACGATAGTCTTATGGTGCTCCAACATGATTTGGCTAGTACAGGCGGTACAAGCTTGATGAACGTATTTACTTGTAACATAATACGAACGAATGCAGCATGCTATCACAATAGTTCAACGTTGCCAAAAACTTACCACATAATGACCAGCAATATAAAAATGTAGGCGATGGTAGTGTGATTGACCAGGGGCGTCTGTTGCTAAAGAGATCTTCGCTGGGAATAACAGTGAATATAGTCCGCTGTTTCGAGTTTTTCAAAGGACTTAATGGACCGTCGGCACGGTGACCAAACAAGCAATAACAACACCATCTCATATCGTCATGCGGCAATGACGTCTTGAATTGACCAAAGGTACACATAAACGCTAGCCTTAACCCGGTCCTTTTGTAATTACCGGGCTTTTGACGCCCTAAAAAAAGCTATTAATGAACGAGCCTATCCCTCTATTGGTTGACGCCGTAAAGGAATAACCTGTGGGTACAGCAATGGTAGCTGGACGGTTGTCCAGAAACTGCCAGGACGCTGGGACGAATGTGTCTCTAACACACATTAGAAAATCATTCTAGTTTAACTAATTGAAAACAATTTCAAACACCAGATCCTCTTGCTGCAACAGCCCGGAACGCGTTTCCAACTGAAATAGAAAATTTTTAAGTTCTCTGGTATTCCCTGGTATCAAAGTTACGATATGTCGAAGACGATGTAAGATTCAAATACGAGGCGTGCTACCTGCATTCCCCAACGGTAGCTTAAAGACACTCACCGCATCCATTCAAAGGTTTGCCTGACGTTACTGAAATGTACTTAATATATTTGTGCATAGAAGTACTCGTTGTACGATCCAAGGGCTCGGTCGCAGAAATGTGGCCGATACCATACATTTTTGTTAAGGACATTCAAACATAAAATGACCTGCTACTACGAGTATATGAACGTGGATAAGTAACACAACCCAGCTCAGATTCTCAAGCTTTTTATAGAGCTAATACTATTCGTTCAGAACGGCTAATCTACCATACTAATCTACTACCATACGGCTAATCTAATGTACCATACTATAGTCAGGGGCACATTACACACGACTGATGATAATTCCACTTTAGTTGTTCGAATGAAGGACTAATCTAGCAAAAATGGTACCGTAAATGTCACATATATAATGGTTTAGAAAAATCAAAATTTATTTAAACGATAATATTGGGTCGCCAATGGTAGGAATACATCGGAACCCATCGTGATAGATAAATCACTTAAGCAATCACATGATTGGCGCCAAAATTTGAAGCGCTAAATCGTAAGCTTATTTCTCGTCGTATAGTTGCTAAACCGTTATGGTAGTTCATAGCGTTCGAACAGATTATAGTCTTATATATTTCCTATGAATGAAAAGAATGGGTCAGCCAAAGTTTTTGGCCGAATGCGCATTACCTAAATGATTCCGGTACCTGCGGGTATGTTTGAGCTGTCAGGCTGTGAGTGCATCAGGGTCAATAGTTGATATATCAAGACCGCATGGCGGACTGCATGGCTGTTTTTTCTCTTAGCGTTTCGGCGTTACACCTCTGATGCTCCTCGCGGTTGCGCTACTATGCCAATAAAATAGACCGTAGGAAACCTAAAGGAAGCTTTTTTGACTGTGTGTGTGTGTTCAAGTGTTTTCTTACTAGCATGTGGCAATTAAATGAACTCGAATAATATATGCTCATATGCTGAATAGTAGTGAGTGGTAGTATGATATGAAGCTGTCTTTTTTTGTTGAAATCAGTATATTTCAATAGCGAAGCTTGACTAAAACTGCATCACTATTGTAAGACAATAGTTCGAACTACTAGATTTGAAAACATTACTAGCTTGATAAGTGGCAACACGATTTCCATCAAAACATAAGAGGAGTCCGAATAAATTATCTATCTAAAAACATGGTCAGCTCGTGGATTCATAGGGAAACGGTACGCTTGTACCATACAGTCAATCTTATAGCCAATGGGGAAAGTAAGAAGACATTATGCTTACAACGAATAGAGGCCAATAATAAATATAAGAGGGTTGAGCTTTGCAAATTAAGTTGCAGCCGCAGATTAATGGTAAAAAAGAAATCTAACTATTGGTTGAACATTCGCAGTGCCGGCACAGTTTTTTTTTTTTTTTCTAGATTAATTAGGTTAGGCTGATTGAAAGACACATGTTTGTTGTTAGAGCCATGAAAAACCTCGACTGTTACAAAACCTGACAAGGTAGTCCCATTATTCTGTCGGTTTCATTGCAAAATCGTAGCTAGCAATTGTAAAAACGTCGAGAATCTACTCAGGTGTGCTAGCTACATACTTTTGAAATTTACTTACCGACTCCGGTGATGAGAACACGCTGGCCTGGTTGAATAGCGGCGCGTCTGCACGAATGTACGGCAACCGAGAGCGGCTCAATGAATGCGCCTTCGTCAAGGCTCATATTCGGCGGCAGTCTAAAATGAGGCACCTGCGCTTATTTTTCATTGCTTTAAAGCTAGATTTATTATGTTGACCGTTTCGAGCGCTGGTACAATTTCGCAATTTTGTTCATCTTATTTATCACGTCAATTGATTGAGCTGCTTGACAAAAGCTACAGCTTCCTTATAGCTGACGAGAATTTTTAGGCATATACGAAAATGCCACCACGGTGATGCCTTCAACCATGTTCACCTAGAATCGTCTACCCGAAACACTACGTTAGTGTTTTGTGAAATACCTAAACAAACATTTCTTGCTTGTTTGTTTGCCTGGTTCAATCAAAAATCAATTTGGTCCATGTAACGGGATGAAATTCGGTGTAATGATCAGTTCATTTTTATAATTAACATCACAAAAAAACGGCTAATTAGCGCGTTAGTCGTGTCTCTGCAACTCGTCAATAGCAGTCACCCTAAATAACAGAGCAACAGGCTCATAAGACAGACATACGTCTCTCTGAGCCTTTCAGCAGCAGCAACAATTATTTTGTGCCACAATATCTAGCATTCATTAATTAACCGTCACAGAAGATGTGTGAAGACGACAGTATCAGTACCTAGGACATCAAGCCTGACTGAAAAGTTTGCCATAGAACTACAGCCGACGCTGCTCGCGCCCCTCTTCAAAGTCAACCTTACTTTTTTCTGTTTGCTCGCTTATTATTTCCACGTTGCCACACTTCGTAAATTTTAATAAATTCCAAAAAATATACAGCAATCAAGCGTAGCTGAGATAGCCTGGATTGGCGTTGACTGCTTAAGTGGTACTTTAACGTGTAAGACGGTACTTGTGAGCTCGACCGATTTCGCTTCTCCTTCAGTGCTCTTCGCGTTACCAATCCGCAAAAGTTTATTCTTATACGTTTTATCTCTTACCACTACCGTCGTCCCCATCACGTTTGCAGGTTTTATCCGTTGCAAACTTCAGTCCGAGGAACTTTCGGTCTCGTAGGGTCTCCTGCTACTGTTATTGTTCATTGGGTCGTTGGTTGGGCCACTACTCCTTGGTGCATAGTGCACCGTTTTTGTTCCGCTGGAAAGGCCTTAGACGAAAAATAGAAGGGTCTATGGCGTTGTCCTTTTTCCGAAACTGCCAAACAACAGTGGTCAATAATGGTATCCAGCAAGGGTAGCCTTGTAGAGACCCATATCTGGCTTAGCTAGTTAGGCAACCGTGCCATTGTAGCACTCTCACTGGTTTGCAAACGATTCCTGTTACCGGCTTCTAAGCTGTGAGAGGAATCTTAGCTCTGTTCACTGCTAGCGTAAACCACGACACCTTCGACCTACACCTTGGACACCACCTTAGACCATCATCAGTTAGTCACTGAAAAAACGCTTCGACGAAATTTAACAAAACATGAATAGGATAATTAACGCTACTCAACGCAGAGCAGTATGGCGCTCTTTTCAAACGCTAGAGATTATTTTACGTTCCCCACCATCGAAGAAATCGTCGAGCCCTTGTCTCCGTATGTAGCAGCTAGCTAAAGATTTTTAAAACGGCTTATATGTTGACGAAATATCTAGAACATTCGAGAGTACATTTTATATGTCGGAAGAACGCAGCGATAATATCGAATCACAAACAACAATGAGTTATCATTAACTTAAGTTTTAACTGGTAATTTCGCTGGATAATTTCTTGTGTTGTATTACTTAGTACAGGGGTACTAGCCTTTTGACGAGGTGAGGCAAGCCTTGATTAAAATTGAAAGAACCTTTCGAATATATGTGCTCCCATAAACCTTCTCTTGAAGATAAAGCAGTACGGCTGCCAGCGCGAACGATCGTGGGCCAAAAGATGACTACCACTCCATATTAGGCGGTAATATACAGTTTATTTCTGAATTTCATGGCGAAACTCAGAAACAACGTGCTTATGCTTAAAATATGATATCTTTGAAGCTTTACGTGTAGCTTTGAATAGACAGAATAGACAGAGTTTAACCAGCTCGTTGGAGAAAGTCGCAAGAGTGTTTCAAAAAAAGTGGACACAAAACATTGGAAAGTCTGTTCATGGATATACAGGAGAGACGTCTACCGTAAACGTGATGACCCTTGTCCTATCTCAGTGTGTACCGTGTACCTTTGCGTTAGAGGCCACTGGCTAAGAACCGAGGCTGAAGTATCCGGTTGCCGGTCGAACCACCTGCCACTGCTACTACTGTCGCTATTACCAGCAGTGAGAAAAACCAAGTCTCAAGGTCCAGTACCCTGTGACCATGCCGAGCACGTCGCGAATCTATTAAGCAGATGGACCCCGGAGCATCGGGAGTCGTATAGAAGTCGCGAATGCAGAGCAAAGCCGTGTACTTGAGGGCTTAATAGTTGATGGTGACAGAAGCGCCATGTGCTGTCACAAGGCACAATATGGAACGAGCTGTCTTTGGCGAACAGAAGAGCACAGAATAGAACGAAAATGAACACGATAGATTGCGGCGATAGATTGCTAAACTAGCTAAAGTCTATTGCTTACGTCAATGCAAGGCTGCCCTATCCTGCCGTATTCCCTGACAGCTTCCCAGGCTAACTCAGGCTAACCTCAGACTGGAGTGCTTGGAATAAGGGACAGGCAGGGAGCACGAAAACATGGAGACGCAAAGTACGAACAGACAAGTCGCCGTCAAGTCACGATCATTGCTGGACAATTTCATTGAACAAATCGCCTACCCCAACATCCTCACTCACATTTCCTACGGTGACAAAGGTCACGCAGTGCGCACTCAACATTTGTGACACAAGTAGCCCGTCACGTGCATGGTCGTGTCGCCCACGGAGCCCGAATCAGTCACTGGATCCGCATACCTGTACTTCGAAGTTGTGCCCTTCTTCACCAACTTCGAAAATGGGAAAGCAAAAAAAACAAGATGCAAGAGAAACGGACAAAGTTGAGGGTGCGAGCGGAAGGCGTTTATTTAGCGAGCTGGAAGGGGTGCAGCGTAAAGATTCCCCATACAATGCTACTCCAAGCATTATTGCCAACTAGTGTACTTTGGGTGAGGTGGACCTATTCTTCCTGAAAAACGCATCGTTGCAAAACTGTTTCACACATTAGTACTTGATGTCACCTCAAGATGGTTGGCAGTAAAATAGGATTGCCATTACGGTATGGGAGAAAGTTCTGTCTTAGACGATCATACTGAAATTATATTTCCGTAAATTTTATATGAGACAGGTCTGTTTCAATATGATAGGCAAAACGCTATCGTCACTTAGTGCTTCCAGACGTTTGCATTGACAACATGTGGCGCCATTATTACAACCTTAAGCCTATACTCAACGATTTGTCAAAATATTTCTTTCCACTGCGCGAACAACCCTCTCACGGTTTCTGTTTATCATAAATATTCAAGTGGTAATAGAAGTCTACTAAAATTGGTTCCATTTCCTACGACACAACCTAATCCCAGTGATTATGATATGTCGTGTACTTTTTGAGGAGGTTCAGAAGAAAGAGTGCTACATAGAAATAGGCTTTCATAATAAATACTGCCGCGAAAATTACCGTCAAGTGTTTATGTTTATGTCATACTAAGTGCGGCTTTTTATGCGATAGTTTAAGCTGTGGCCATCTAACTTATAGCTGTTCTAAACTCCCGAAATTTTGTTTCTGTGATCAATAATATGATACTTTTAAGGCTACAAAAACGCCGCTTACAAAAAGATGCAACACCGAGTTCTGGAAGTGTTGACGACCGATCGTCATTTAATTACAATACCTTTAGAGCTATGCCCTGACAACTAATATAGAGTGAATCGTGTCGTCTAATAAATAGAACCCATAAAATGGCTTTCTCAATTTTAGGCACTATCACAAGAGCGAATGGTGCAGCCTTTTACCCTATATAAAATGTTCTTATACCAAATGAAAAGCTCAAGTGTTATATGTTATACGACAAAATGAAAGCTAGCACGATTATATAGCATTATTAAGTGAAATTTGCAATAAAAAAGGTGCAATTGCATCTTGTAAAAACAGTTCCTTGTAGAAAAATTTAATACGAGCCTATACTCGAATAGCGTACTTGGGAAGTAGATTGAGAAAAACAAATTGACAAATTTGTAGATACGCATCTAAAAATAATTTCTAATGCTTTTAGATGAATGCCACTATGTGGGCCAGAAACGATACCGCAAATACGTTTTATAACACACAATACTGGGTCTAGTTTATGGGCTTTAATTTTCCTCGATTCATAGAGGGTACCCAGATATAAGACCCTTCCGATGTTTAACTTGATTTCGCTAATTAACTTCTTCGGATATAAGAAAACCTTATATTTTTACTATGAAGTTTTCATCTACGTTTTGCAGGCACTTTGTTAGTTTACTTTTGAATCTGTTTAATCGTTCCTATTTTTCAATAAACTGTAATAGCTTGTAGTCTGTATCTTAATAGGGTCGAAATATCACGAGTATTTCAGGTCTTCAAAACGACGTACGTCCCTCATCGCATTATCAGAATATTTTCAGGGTCTTATGAAAGATTGGATAACCTGACTTCCTAATTAAATTCAATAATGAATAATCCATCTAATCACAAGCTCCCGTCAGACCTTGACCTTCGGCAGTCAAGCTGACAAGCGATGCACAAGCAGATCTGTGTTCATAGCTTCTGATCTCATGTTTGCTAGTCGTAGGCGGGCTATAGCATAAGAACCCTACGGTTCAGCGCGTTAGGGCCGATGATCCATCCGCCAAAACAAAGCGAGGTGCAGTACAGCTAGTTATTAGCGCTGTCGAATACAAAGGTAGGATACATCGAACCAACGAGAGCAGAGTTCATGGTACTCGTATGGGGGATTATTTGGGCTAATCAAAGGGAACGTTTCTTAAGCGAATCTATTTCTTCTCACAGCTATCGTCCTACCACCACCCGGAGGTGCTCGCCTTGGACAGCTCGACTCTTCTGGTTCGGACGACAAATTGGTGCTGCCGCTCCCGAACGTAGAACGGAGCTAAGCCAACTACGCATTGTTCCACTTACTTCCTCCCCTATAGCATCCCTTCTTTCGGCCTGCCCGTTCGTTCCCCCTTCTAGTCATGCCTTATGTATATAAAAAGGCCAGGCAGCGGATAGAGATGCGTTCGCTGTAGCCTACCTGCATCTACGGTAGGGTCGGTCCTGTTGCGCCATATAGTGTCGAAGCATGCGGCGAGATTTTATGGATTCGCCAACATCATGGCGAACAAACGCATCATATACATCATATATATATATATATATATATATATATATATGACACGGTTCTACGTACAAAGCCTTGTGTTCGTACGTGAAACGACACTGAGCGATCCCAATGCAGTCATTCATCAATTTCTGTCACCAGTAAGTTGCTGTTGTTATTGATAACTTCAAGATTGGGTCGCTTATATACAGCGTGCTTCAAATCTTTATGGAATTGCTAGATCTCAATATTAACTAGGTATTTTATACAAAAGAAGCATGATATAGATATTTGAGGCGAAGTGACCTAGCAGATTTCACTCAGAGAAATGAGTACAGTCTATTGCGAGAATCGCACCATATTCTATGGCAAAAACTTCTTTCCTTTAATAATCATGCCGAGATAGTTGCATAGATCATAATAGTGATGAATGGAATTGTAAAAAAAATTTATCTATAATATACACTTTTTGTTTGTTGTAATTATTAAAGTTACCATCATCCATCGAATATGGTCGCAAGTTATCGAAACAGGTGGCCTAGTGCATTGTTGTGCCTATCTCCTTAGATATGAATTATGGATTATTTGATTGGCCAAAAAAAGCCAGTTGTTTGACGATTCCAATTCCATAGCCTAGCATATATTGGCTTTTCTTAATTTTTTTTCGTATAAAGAAAAGAAAGATCGGCCCTTATTGAAATAGTATTTTTTAAGTGTAAGCACTCGATGTCTTATCGGTAAGCTGAGTCAATCCTTTTTTGACAATAGCGTCTGCTACGATTATCGGATTTTAGGTTTTTTATTTCTTTGGTATGAACAGATAGTTGAATCCAAGAACACTTGTTTGTTCAAGATTTCGCCACCCTTACTGATGTGTGGGTAATACCAAATGAAAAAAGGACGTCTCTACAGAGGTCCTTTTCTTCCACTTCCAGAGTTCTACCCATGATGTAAAGTTTTCAAGTGATTTCAGTGAAAAAAAAAGATTCAAAGGCCACCTGAGAATGATCCATATTCGTTCGGTATTATTTCGCTTACGATATTAGTACTTTTTTTTCTCATCAAAGGGATAAATATTTGTGGAAGAGGTACGAATAAACGTTGACAAGCTATAATCTAAGCTAGAAGTGCATTCTTCATATAATCATTATTGCCACATTATCATCTTAGGGATTGACCTTTATTTACAGCACTTCGCCGATGTATCTTGGGCATATATATCGAAAATAGTGTCAACTTTTTCTTGTCTGGGTTGTTCAACTTACGTAGTTAATCTTGTACGCGTTAAGGATCGTGAAACGCAAAATATGATCTCAAGAAAGCCATCACATTTTTTCTGAGTCATAATCTAAAAAACGTTTAGCGTGGCAAAATTTTTATCGGAGCTTACTTATAGCAGAACTGGGCGTCCTGACAGTAGAATCTACGGAGAGTCCCGTCGTGCGGTGGCGTAGCACAGAAGACGACATCGCTACAAAGGTTGTATTTTCCTGAAAGGCAGTCCTCACAATGACGGCAGGGGATGCCAGGCTCGAGAGCAACACGATCACCTGGTCGCAAATAAAAACAATACTATTAAATATATTGAACATACTGTGATAACATCGTCTGTTTCTTAGTTAATGCTTTTAAACCAAACCTGTAACCACGCAATGACGGCAAAGTAAGCATAATGATCAGTATTTGAATATAAAGCACTGGGTTGCAGCGCCAAGAGAAACGTTCGTTACTGTTGTACAGTCATTAGGGAAGTAACAGCACAATTTCGAAAACGAGGAAATGGCCTGCGATTGTGCTAGCAATGGTTCACGGTCTACTGGGCAGACTTCCCAGAATTACACTATGTCTACTTAAGTTTGCTTCGATAATAAACCTATGCCACTAAGTACACATCTTAGAACCGATAAACAGCTCTACGACAACCCTCTAAAAAAGGGCTCCTTTCGAAGTACACACAATTAACAGCTGGAACACCAAATGACAACGAAAGGACATTGTCGAGGAGTAGGCTGTTGTTAACACTTTTCAATGAAGAACCTCGTAGGCTCAATGGGACCGAAGCTACATAGCTATATAGCCCCATGAGGAAATTTTCATGCATAAAATGAACCGGAAGCGAATAATGTACAAATCAGTTCTACCTCGCACGGAAGAATGGACAGTGGCAGTTTTCTATAAATGTCGTATAAAAAAAACTTCGACCCCCAAATAAAACTCTCGGCAACCGCAATAGCTAAAAATTTAATACGTAATAACTTTTAATCATCTTCGCCCGTATTCACAGTTCAACCATTAAAACCCAATAACCTAATACATTTCTCTGCCCCGCCATGTTTTTCACCGTTTGTATTTTCTATAACACTATTCTAGAACTAAAGCTAGTTCAATTAAACTATACCGGTAGCCAATTAATTGGTCGGATTTAGCCGGCCACGTGCCTTGTAAGGCTTGCAGTGCCTTTTTGAACGGAAAAGCTCAAAGGGTAGAATAAAAATAGTCTTCATGATATATCGGTTGAGTGTAATAGAAAGCACTGAGAATTGCCAATCTTTATGAGGTCATGAACAGATCTTTTTCGAAATACTACTTCAGCAATTGCAGGCAAAACGATAACAAATCAGATAAGTGACTTTGCTATGATAGATGCTATCGATTGTACATGTATGATGAGTCTGTAATTTGTTCTGCTACATAATAATTATTTTGTACGTCGCGCTACACCATCAATTTTGCTATTGCCGTACTTTCGAATCGTGTTAAATAAGTTAAGTCAGATCACTACCAGTGGGTAATTAGAGAGACTATGTATGTCTTCTGTATAGTTCTATCTCAGATGATGAATATTGTTAAGCAATATGTTTTTCGCGCTTTTGAGCAACGCTCACAAGACGCTCCGACCTGGAATGCTCAGTTCCGTGTAAAATTACCTAAACAATTGTTTATATATATATTTATTAGCTAGGATAATCTATAGAGCGACACATTTCGCATATTCGTAAAAGCGCCATTCCTAACGATTGTGTAATCATTGCTGACCTCGGCTATAGCTTCAGTTCGAAGTGTCATGGAGAGGCTGGCTGGTCCCTCGTTCAATTACGTGTCATACACAACAACAGCAACCCAAGTCGGTCACATCTGGATTATACGGTGGCCATACGTGCTTTCGAAAACATGCTAAGGTTCAAGCAGCTAGCCCTAAGTAATCGGCTAATATAAACAAAATCACCTCGCCACTCTCCAGGCGCTAGTTACTCATAGCCGCCCAAAAAAAAAAAATTACGATCCTACACTTCCTCTCTGAGAGAACTGGAGTCTCTCAATGTCAGAGAATTATTTTAGCCTTTAAGGAGCATCTGGCTGGCTTCCACGACATGTACACATGTGCATGTACTAAATGCATAGCTCAAGTCTTCATAAATAACCATTAACATGAAAGCAATAATCAAATTCGCTTTTTTCGCTTACAACAACCTGATCAATACATTGATATCAGGGATGCATTTTCAGACAGTGTCGACCAACTCGAGTCCTCGTGAATTTTCCATCAAAGTGTGCCGAAACCTGTTAGCCTTCTTCAAAAGCCGCACGCTTCCATGCGAAGCGGCACACGGTCGACTTCGGAAAACCAGAGAAATTTATTGTCTAGATGGGGCTACGTCTACATCCTGAGTTCGTTCACGTCTTCCACGAACGAGCTCTTCTCTTACAAAGCCAGTTTTAGATTCGTTTTCCCATTGTTCATTCTTGAAGCCATAGGCGGTTAATAAAGTCCAATCATTCTTTATACATGGTTAAATTGAGATCGTTGACAAAGCTTTTTTGCCCTAAGAGCTAGCATCTTACTTGGACAAAGTGTTTTGCCTATGACGACCTAACGACAGTGTTAAAATAGTTTCTGCAAATATTTCAGCTGGAGCATCATCTGCACATAGTATATATGTATATATGAGTATATATGTGCAGATAATGCTCTAGTCTACGTTATATCAAAAAAAAAATTCAGCACACATTTTAAGTTTAAGAGCCCAGTGCAAAGAGTATTAGACTAACTACTGGGGGGTAAGTTAACCATTGTTTAATTAGATTAACTTTTGCATTGAGGTTCCAGAATCAGCAAAAAAATAGTTGACAATTAAATCTTATAGTTATTGCGGATCTGTTTCTTTTGCTAATGCCAATCTCTCTCAGATTCATCGCAAACACATAGTGATAATGCTGACCAAAAATTCCACGTAACCAATAATGGTTACAATTTCAGTCACCGCCTGATTCGAAAATTCGAACAGACATTTGCTTTTCTGCCATGTTTCGAAGACAACCCTCTAAACTTCCCGTGTCTTTCTGTGTGTTTCCTATCTACTTTAAACTAGGCTTTTATTACAGTGCTAGATTCTGAATAAATACATTGTTAAGAATGGCATATACCTCTCTTATTTATAAATATCAGCCTGTATATAACGACCATGAGATGCTTCTAGGTAGCAAGTAACGTGGAGATATATTTCAGGGTGACCTGTACAGACTGATTGCAATTCTTGCTATTGCAGCAAGCGCTTAAATGTAAATGAAACTGTCTAGAGAAAATGAAAACTACAGTGAATTAAACTCAGTGGTGGTACCGCGTTTGGTTTAGGGTTTGTATCGAGTTCGCGGAATATCATTCAATAGGTACTGATTCGTAGCCTAGACAGGCTTTTATGAAGGTTGGAAGTTTACTTATAACCGGTAAAGGCCTATGCATAAAAAAAAAAAAAAAAAAAAAAGTAAAACAGTGATACGTCAAATACACATAGGCTCAGTGGTCTGACATAGAAACCGTGAAGAACAGCCGCAGTTGTGCGAACCGTATTCAGCACAAAATAGCGTCTCGCTTATCTCGTACAGTACCTTAGATCGTGAAATATTGAGCAATGTACAAAGTACTCTTTACAGCTAAGTAAAGTTCGCCGGTTTTTTTTTTTTTTATTTAAACACAATAATATTGTACATTTCAAATAAGATGGACGAGAAGCCATCGATGTCGATCGAACTCAGGGAACGTTAGAATTTCACTTCGTCAATGACTGATGGGATTTAAGTGAAACTTGATGCCCTTTATGGATTGTTTTTTTCTTAGCTATACAAATACGTAAAAAATAAAGTTTTCGAAGTTCTTCCCCGTACGTTCACGTTACTTTCTGAGCTATTCGCCAAAGATAAATGCCCAACGTTCGCAACCACCCAGTCCTGATAGCATAGTTTAGTTGCCCCATATTATTGGTTGTACTATTCATGAAGAAAGCTTATTTGCAGGCGAGCGAAACACTCCGAGAACATTCAATTCCCATTTATTATATATATTGCTATATATATTATGTATATCTAAACACCACCGACTCAATGGACCATTGTCTTCATAGAGAGAAGCCACAACAAATTACTACCTATATATATATATACTTCTGTCTGTGTACCTAATAATCAAGTACACAGACAACCACGACAATGCTCCGTCCCGGCTGGAAACTATCAGCTACTACTAAAACAAAGCATTGCGTTTCACTTTCGGATTTACCTCCAGGGTCTCTCTGTTTCGGGGATCAAAAATCTGTCGTGCACCCTTCACGTTTGCTTCAGGTTCCAAATATTCCTTGAAACAATACTGAAGTAACTTACTATAGTAATGAGAATTCTCGATGTAAATTAAGCATAACGATGTATGCAACATAACGACTCTAACATAACGGGCGTGATGACTATTATAGAGTCGTTACGCCCGTTATCATCAAAACGGGTAAGATTCTTGCATCAGAAGCGTAAAGGTCCTAATATGACTGCCCAGTTCAGAAAGCGACAGACCCTCATATGACATGTTCCCGCAATACAGTGACCTCACACGCCATCTAAAATATACTGAGAGACGACAGTTGCGGCAGTTTAAGGCCATATGTGCATTATCAATTAGAACGCTGTCTTCATTGGCAGTATCATTGTTTTTATGCGACACTACCGACAACTAATTTTTGTGTGTGCGGCGTGATTTTCGTGTACATACGAAATTTTACGTTTCGGCTGCTTTCTCTGTATCCCTTACTTGGGGTAATATCGTGACAAACAGCAGTAAATTCAATCTATTTAATATCATAGAAAGGAAATGAAAAAAACGGAGTTAATAACTATTTTTTCCCGGAAATGTAGTGTTAAAATAATTATGAGATAATTGCATTTATATGCTGAAGTGAAAAAAAAATGCGTCCATAGCGATAAGCGCTTCGGATAAAAGTTTCGGATTTTACATGCAAAGGCAAATAGTCTGCTCGGTCATTTATTACCAGCATGTCTGTTCTATCGACATCTAGATCTTTTCTGATCAATTATATATAGAAAGGTCAGGAGATATTAAAGTAACAATCTAGCCTATTCGTTTTCAATATCGACTGAATGATTACTGATCTTCTTTCATTTTTTCCAGAAAACGAAGATAGGGAGCACGGCAAATCCGGCATGATTTGCACCAAGAGTCAGATAAAATGTTCATTATTGGTACCAATGCTATGGAACATGTTTAGATTTGCTCGGACTCAGCATTGCGTCTATTAGCGGCTTCGCAACTAACGAGAGGGCTTTGACGACGATCCTTGTTTTACATAATTTGTCACAATGCTGGAACATCGCCACGTCACCTTCAAGCTGCTAGCAACAAGGTGAGACAAAGACTTTCTAAAGACAGAAGATTTGCTTATAGCAAGGATCGTGCCGAAGGACCTAAATTCTACGCGAATATGTCAGTAACGATTTAACAAGTAAACAGCTTCAGTAGGGAGCCCGATTGGCTCTAACACATCGTTGCGCGTGAAAAAACGTAGGCGTATGGATATGGAATAGAATACAATATAAGAAGAGGTACAAAAGCGAATTATCTGAGTTTCGCTTAGACTAATCCAGTATAAAAATTTAGGCCAAAAATTTGATTCCCTTACCGTTTTTAAACTTTTGGACTATTATGCTTTCGTTCTAGATGGTTCTGCTACTACAAGAAATAAACCCAAATAGTTCTTGGAATACTGCAGCCCTCCACAATAGTGGACCCATCTCTTAATGTGGTGTCAGCTCATATCGCTTTTTATGGAAGAAGCTGAACCTCTTGCTTAAAATAAAAATATGTGCACGAGATCCGGCAGCCCCTGTGATATTTGCTTTTGTCCAGGCTCAAGAACATTAAAAAGATCAAGCTTTGAGATACCGCGGAGATTCAAAAAAAAACGACAGCAGAGCTTATATGTAATCCTACACACGAAAAAAACCGCTTTAACGACTGGAAAAACTGACGACACGTGCCTTAAGGCTGGCGGGGCTTACTTCGAACTGGACAGCGAGAGATTTAGGCGATTGAGGTACAGTTGGAATAGAGTGAAGTAGGCGACACTTCTATGGCGGACGGCGCTCAAGCGTAAGAACACTAACAGGCATGAATGCCTAGCTGCTGTTGGTTTTATGTAAAAACGCTTGCAACAAATAACTTCCTTTTCAATAGGCATTAAGCTTCGCTTGAATAGTAAAGTAATTAAAAGTTCTCATTATTATTAGAAGGAATCGAAAGAACTCGCCTAGAGTTCTTCTCCTAGAGATAAGAGTTTCCCCAATCAGGCCGTGGTTGTACTGTGCTTGACGTTCCTATATGTGGTAATTATTAACAAATCAGGTGAGAAATACGTACGGAGATAAATGTCCTCTGCGTACGCATAGCCTCTTCCAGCACAGACTCTATCGTAAAATAGAACAGATACACTATGACGAGGCTAACTACATTCCAGGTAATGGAGACGAGACTGAAAGCCTTACAGAGATTTGCCGACATTTTATATAACAGTGACTGCTAGAAGTTCTTTTACTGATTGAAAGAACCACCAACAAACATAATTTATATAAAAAATAATAACAAAATAGGTTGATTCATCACTAACCACCTTATAAGCACCAAGCTTCAACGTATCAGCTTTTGGAACCCATCCAAAAAATGGCGGCTAGCGTGGCCTGTTTAAAATCTAAACTTCCTCACGCCAACATATGAGCATCTTTGTGAAGCTAACTCACCAATACATTGACTACATCGAGAGTTTTTTCTGTGTAGACATGTAGAGGTGGCAGGCTGTTAAAAGATCGATTTCGGAATGGTAAGCTAAGCAACCTTACAAGTGACGTCTCCTGGTAAGAAAAACTGAATAGGCAGTAATCAATAGGCAGTAATCGACACAAGGTGGTGGCACTCGACCTAGAACAACAATCAAATTCTCCGAGAAAAGACGTTGCAGCTGTGGTACTAAGCGGTGATAAGCTTAGTCGGATGGCATACCGACAAAGCCGCTTGAATCCTTGTACATATAGCATGGAAGAACAGCCCAATCTGATTTGATTCATATATATATATCGTGATCAGAATTGTTCCTCCAACAATCTTCATGATCGTATTGATTAATGAACCGTATCAAACGATCAGAGTTCCATCGCCGCTTACGCTAGTGTAAGTGCTTCAACTTTTTTGTATTAAAAATTTGAGTTCCGTCTACCCAGCTGATTTTGATATTCCAGGACCTACGGCAACAGTCAGCGGTGTTTTCAGCTAGAGGTTGACTAATGCTGTGTCATCAATGATCCTACAATAAACCGAGAATGAATACAGTATGTATATCAGGCCTGTTCGATTTCGTCAACGTGGACGGCTGTCACCAGCAATGACGTTGTCGATATCTTGATTTTGAACACTTTTCCAATCGTTTCCCTTGCGTTTTCCTTGAAGCAACTTAATGCCACCATATCCCAGACAGTTCGACTTTCCTCCTCGTTACTCAACTTCACTTCTCTCCAAGTTTCTTTATATGTATATTGTACTTTGCATTGCAAAAGCACATTCCTTAAGTTTTACGTGGTCCGTTTTTAGACCCAGTGACATTTCCTTGTTTTGATTATTCATACAAGCAAAAAAAAAGCCGGTTTTATGCGTAGCATGTATGCTGTCTCGTTGAAGAATCAGAAGACATGTACCAAACGCCAAGCTGTCTTTCGTATAATGGCTGTTGCTTTTCTGTTGGCAGTAGAAAAACAAAAGCATAAAGCCTCGACCTCAAAGACAACGCTCGCTGCCCAGCTTCACTCGCAGTACAGAATCTCTAGGCACTACATCAATGCATCAATTGAGATTTGTTTGTTCATTTGAAGTAGCCGTCCGATTCCTTGATGTATTTTCAGGGAGACGCTCTAATCTCGTTTGATACATGGACAACTGCAGTCAAAGAACTTTAATTTACCGTGACAATGTTGGGATATATTGTCCCCGAAACGTTTTATGTACGGCTATGATGGTCTTCTACTACTACTATAATTTAACAGATGACTACAACAGAAACTTGATTGAAAACAAGACAAATTCTCCGTCTTCATGTGTTACGATGTCTCGCTCCGTAGTTCAGTTGATTCTGTTTTTAACTATCATCGATCGATGTGCTGGTAATCGTTTATTCGCTAGCGATATCGAAAAAAGAAAAAAAGATACGAACAAACATTATTGCACAGTAAATTAATTGTTTCCAGTGAACGTGTTGTTTTACCCTCATTAAACGTGGCCTTCAATTATTTACAGAACCTATAAAGAGCAGTAAATAAATCCCAAGATGGTACCTTTACTTGTATGAATATCCTCATCTGGTAATCCCGATTTGCAATCGTAACTTACCGATTTTAAGGTTCTCAACGTTAGCGCCGACTTTGCTAACCACTCCGGCAGTTTCATGCCCAAGTATAATTGGCTTGGTGACTACAAATTTACCAATTGCCCCATGCACAAGGTAATGTACGTCAGAGCCGCAAATGCCAACGCTACGAATGGACACTTGAACCTCTGCAAGAGAAACGAAGGACGCATTGTCAAACAACCCGAACTAAAGGTCTAAGGAGTACAAGGATATTGTACCTGTCAACTGAACTAGGAACAGCGCAGTGTCTAGCACGCTGCCTTCTATGTCCTCCTATAGAAGAGGTAGTTCCTCTGTAAACGTTTAAACCTTGACGTACAACACAGACTAACTAGACGTATTTACGATAAAACAAATCAATTAACGTCATTAGAAATAGTATGTAAGCCGAAAGCCCTTGAGATCTAGATTCAGATAGCGGATAAAGCAGTATCATTTGCTCGAAAGTAGCAGCCGATAGGTCAATAGAGTGAATGATATATGTGTAGAAAATGATTTTCGATGGCCGATGTGGTTCTCACCTGAAATCTTAAAGGGCAACAAATTTGTTTACGTTTATGTGCCATACGAACGCTGTTCGTAGCTGGAAATACTTAGATGCTAGCGAGGCGTAACCGTGAGCTAGCTACGTGGCCAATAGGCTTTCGGCGCGACATGCATTTATAACCACTCACTACCGATTGCGTTTTTTTCTTCACCTCATTCATTACGTTAACGACATAAATGAATATTATTAGTGTTATAAACATGAATGGCTAGAGAGCATTGTTCTTGGGGCCTTTACAGATCCTGGTCTCCATGGCTTCCATGCGAACCTGATCATACCATTATGTCTTTTTTTGTCCTCAAGGTGATTACAGTTTGTGATAGGGTAAGCGTTAGATGTCGGTCGAAACATTTACGAACTCGCGATCTAATATCGTATCGCCAAAGGGATAGTTACTGTGCCTAAATCAACGTTTTGAATCTACTGAAGTTCAGTTTCCAATTAGTTATGTACACTTGCTCAGATCCGTTTAGTAATACATGTGTCTATTTAGTTCAATAGATGATAAACTCACCATTAGCCTTTGGCTCCATGATTACCGTCTGTTCCTGCATAAACAAAGGAAAAGGCATTTGAAGTTTTTCATCCTGAAGTTTTCCCGTACCATTACCTTAAATCTACTTGGAAACTACATTGTAGAGGCACAATCTCAACATTGCTTAAAAATTCTGATGAAAATAGGTTGGCGAAATGAAAACGAAGGTGCCGATGAATCCGTATTGTAAATATACGTGACCAGTCATGGCCAATTCTGCCCAGTGGATGCGAACGTAGCACGAAGCTGTTTCTTTGGATATGCTATACCACCCCATTTTCACGTCGCAATCGATATCGAGCGATACCATTGTATTAACTGACTGAAATAATATAAAACAACTATAGCCCATTCTCACCACTAAGTTCTACGTTACAAAGAAGCACTATTTAGGAAGACGCGAAATATCAGTTCTGACACCGGCTATTTTTTATTCATTTATTGTAATGTTAGTAAAAAATGCGACTTATTATCTGCTACTCATCTTTAGATGTTTTCTTAATGGTTACCAAATAATAGAAACACACATATTACATAATATGTGCCGTTGCGACCCCCCAGTCTTTTCCAACGAGACGCTTGGCCGTCCCAAAGTACCCGAATAATGTGCTCAATTACTTGAGCTATAACACATCTCTAGAAAATCTTCAGCAGATAGTAACTTTCTTGCTTTTCTCGAACGTTCACGTTACCTTAATTTCAAAATTATCGGTTTCATTAATAGATAATTTCATAACGTCTACCTTTTCTTTGAAAGCTTCCTATGCACGTTCGAGTTCTGAGCAGATTAGAAATTTGAGCTACTTACCAGACGCATGTCTCCTTTCTTGTACAGGACACAGCTAAGGTTATCCAGAGGTGCCATAGTTTTATTTTTGATCCGAGTCCTGCAATTAATAGATGGATTAAAATATGCTTTATGTAAATTCAGCAGGTTTACTTGCACATTAATTTCGTACACGGAAATTCCGCGTTGATCGATGGCAAGGCGTCGTTCCTGCCACAGTGAACAGCGACGAAAGTGTGTGTGTTCTTTCTGCCTAGCTTGGAAATGTTATTTACAGCTGTACTCACTCACTGATCAAAAATTATTGCAACAAATCGAATATTTAACTGATTTTTTGTACCGTGTTTTTCAGTTTTTATACCGCAATTTCAAGCGTGTCACGTTGCTCGTCTGTGATAGTTCTGAAAATAACATACTTTTTAATGTTCACAAATTGCAAAGGTTCTGCGGAATTTTTATTAGCCTTTGTTGGATTTCATCCGTGTGCGAGCTGCAAAGTTAAATCACTAACTTAGAACGTGCCTTCCAGCGTTTACTATTAATCGACAGAAGTTCTTTTTTCTGATTTCTGATTCGTTCAATCGGTAACGTTTCAATCAATTTCAGCGTATTCGCTGATAACACCAGGATGCATAAGTTAAAATACAAATAACAACAGAACAACCTTGTTTTGTACAAGAGACGTCGTCACCAGTTACGTATCAATAAATAACGAAGAAAAATTCATAGTACTTGGGTGAAATTTTATGACACGCACAATTTCGTTCGTTCGTTGGTAGACATAAACAAGTTACGAGTGAACTAATCTCTCAAGTCGCCTGATTCATTGTTTTCGATTCGACATGTATGGCAAATGTATGTTATATTTTATAGATTTTTTTGAGGTCATACTCGAACCGAGTAACTTGGGTTAAGTTTGTTTGACGCGGAGTGATTCCGCGGGTTGCTCTCACTTATATAACCGGTAAACATACAAGGTAATATATTCCACCAGATGCTGAATAATAGCTGTTGGTTGTTTTAAAGATTTATTAACAACGTATTTATAGATACGCTTCCTTTAACGTCGGCATCGTGGCGTAAGTGCATCTTCAGTGCGTTGCCGTGCTAGCATCTGTACTGGCTCAAATCTCGGCCTTGACACTCCCGAAGTTGATCAATGGATTTCTTGAAAGCCAGCTCAATTTGCAATCATACTGCTAAAGTCCTACGTAATAAATGAGTGTTCATGTTTACTCTTGGCTCGTACGAGTTGACACGACGTCGTCTTCTGGCTAATAGGAACATATTACGTAATGGTTCGAGCGACGTCTTTCACAGTTTCAACGCGACCGAGCTCGTTGTTTATCGAATTCTATTTTGCTCATTCTTTGCATTTAACACTTAATGGAACAATCCCGAACGGGCAAACAAAGGCAATTCGAGTAGAATGTGGCTTTGAAACAATTTCTCCCTTTGTAGGTTGACAATGCCATAGAATTTCGAGGCAAAAAGGGGGGTACATAGTTAATCACAGAAGGGGAACAAAGCCACTGGTGCATAACACTAAATAGTTGGCTGTATGGTGGTTGCAGACAACGTTATCTCGTTAGACGCCTCATAGACTCGTATTCTGTGTAATGTTAAGCAACCTTCGTTGGATATCGAATCTTGCAATACACACAAAGCATTAAATAGTCCATTTAGCAGTTTGTAGATAGAAATAGGCCTGTATTTATGGTCTCTGTCTCATTGTGCTGTTGTGACAACTGATTTCATAAAATGGTGGATCAGATCTTTGTTCGATAGCAAACTGGTCTATATCTAGAGCCGTGTGACTTGACAAGACAAAATTGAGGATTGTTCAGAAAAAAAAGCTAATTAAAGGATCGTACTCAGGCCGTAAATCAGAAACACAATGATAAAAATAGAAAAATTACCGAAAATTGGATCGTTTTTGATTTTCTGATCAGCGAAACCGCTAGAAAATATTCAATGGTCGTGTACTTAACTCTATTTACTGTGTTCTATCAACATTTAGCTGCTATATATTTAATTAGATTGAATCTGTTAATTTCAGTTTTTCCTCTGGCTGATTAGGCTGTTATTAAAAAAATTCCCAAAATGTGTTTATTATTTCCCCTCGTATTTTTTCAAAGCTCAAGCTAATTATTAAATTTTTGGTTATGCTGCAATTGCCATTGAATTCCTTAATTTACTCGTTTTACAGTATATTCAAGTGGAAGATGAATACATGGATAATGGGCCTCTAAAATACCTGCCATGGAATAAACACTGATCTCGCTTTATAGACGCGCAGTGTAAGGTAAAAGCTTCTTGTCAGCTTTAGGGTTATATATATATATATCCCTCGGATATATTACATCAATATGGATGTTATCTATTTTGACCCAAGGTGAAATTTGGATCCCGAATGTTTGTAAAATCGCCGTAGTTCGCGTATTCCAGCCTATCATATAACTAAAAACGCGATATATATATATATATAGTAAAATGCTTTCAGGGGCTGTGAAGAACAAAAATACACCACGAAGGCATTATGGTACTCTGGAGGCTTTAAGCGTAATAATAATAATTTATTTGCGATACAAATGAAGTTAACTCGTGGGTAAGACGAGCTTTGCTTCCATTATCTATTCCTTCCCAAAAAAATATTCTTCCAGACAGTTTCTAAAGCAATAATAATATATATAGATGTTAATTATTGCATGGTTACTAATGGAATACATGTGATCTTTCATTCAATAAATGAAAAAATCTTAAACGAATGCTAAAAGCGAATAATGGTTATGTAAATTTACATAACAAAATAAATCATTCACAAGCAACTATTATTATTATTACTACTGCATCTTTGGCCAAAAATATTTTCAAATTATATCTAACAACTTTTTAATCTTCCGGGGTGAAACGTAGCGGTTTGTCTTACGATAAATCCGTACATTTATTTGCTCTACATATATTGCGCCATCGGAGCGTATGTAAGGTGAAAAACTTCCGACGAAACTTCCGACGAAACTTCCGACTGAAAAGCGACGAATCTTGATAATTCAAAGATAGCCCGAATGGACGATGAACCGTTCCAAGCACTCATGGGGGTTAGGCCCATGGCTCTCATGAGCCCACGGACAACTAACGATACCGACGATATAGAAACACATGGGCTCAACATGATCCAGTTCATTTTCAGAATCAAGAATATCGACACTAACAATAGACTTGAAACTCGAGTACCATGAGACTGAAACTGTGAGCAAAAGAGAAATCAGGCATCGGTTCGTGCGACTCAGCGCAAAAAACCAGGACATCTAATATCTAGATAATCAAATATACGTAGATCCGGAACAGAACCTTAGCACCGAGTTCATTACTAAACAGTTCCGCACAAAACCCCCTTGCAAATGCGTACAACTACAGTACAGTTTGAACCAACTGCGCATAGAATAAAAGTGAAGTTCCGGAAACTCCTCTCTAATAAATACATCGTGGAAGATCCAATACGGTTGCAAGAGGAAGCGTCGTCGTCCCCCCCCCCCATTATACGAACGGCTTATACGTTTATAGAGAGATTATACCTAACATTACAAGTTATATCATTACTGTTCCATTAATTCATTTGATCGCCATGCTACCAGAAAACAAGACTCATATGAATGGGAGAAATTATATATATTTTATGCAAATTTGTTGTTTTCAACGGTAGGGTTAGTACCGCCATAATACATACTGACAAGGCTTCATAATGATTTGGCATCAAACCCTTTATAATAATAAGTACTCTTTTCTTCCTGATTACCTTTATTCTAAATAAGCCTTAATATTAACGTGTCGCGGGTACGTTTGGAGTGAAAAAGCTTCACAGAAATGGTTATAGTTTGCAATCTGTGCATTTTTGCACCATATGATAATAGCATCGTAAACACTGTGCGCAGTAAAATTTAAATTGCCCGCCGAGTGAATGTGCAGACCGGTGACCAATCAACAGAGAGAATATCGAAAACGCTTCAGTGACGACTGAGATTATTTGTGCTATACATTCCTATGGCGGCTCGGCTCCGGTATGGGAATAAGTGACAGAAAATTTCCAGTTACAACAATAGATTCAGAAAGTAGAACTTACAAGCGACTCAGGTCCTTTCTTCTTGGTGCTTCATCGAGGAATATCACTTGATATAAAAAATGGAAACACGAATATTTCTCACTTGATAATTCACAAATTCGTATGTGCGTGACCGAGTAAAACAATACTTTATTCATTAATAAAGTAATAATTATTGTACGAAATATCAGACAAGTGCCCATCTAACGACATAATGTAAAGCAACAACCAAAAGTACACTTTACCACTTGGACGATGTGTACTCCCGAGAGTGTTTAGATCATCAGCTGATACTCGATGGTTTATTTACAAGCAGAATAACTACAGCGAGGATTCTTTTTGTTGTAAACATTTATGGGCCAGTTTTGTGTTGATGTTGACTTACGCTTTAGCCTTGAATCTAAAATACGCTAATTCACAAACGACGTTTTTGAAAATTTACAGACTTATACGAAACGATAGCTGTTAACAGGTCTCTGTGTAACTCAATAATAATTAAGAAAAAAAAAAGAAACAGTTATGGGCCGCAACATTTATCTGTTGAGTGAGAAAATGGGATGTGTTGATAAAGAGTAGCGGAAAATCTGTTCGATCTAACTTCTGCATTTTCGTCTTAAGGGTATCGTCATTCGAGTTCTACTAGCCAAAGTGATAGAGATGACCATATGAGTAACCGTCGTTTCTATAACCGATCGTCTTCTATAACTATATATATATATATATATATATATATAATTACCAGCTACAAACACATCTTAACACTTCTGGAAGTTTCGAATTTTTCGAAAAAAAGTAATGTTGTCAATGTCTAATCATTCTTTCTTATTTATAAAATTACAGAGAATTGGATAAAAAAAGCTACGGTATTTTATGCGAATACATGTAATACTACAACTTGTAGATATTTCTTTAAAAAGTAACTACTTATGGATTTGCGGAATAATACAAACAATATTATCGATCACAGAAACTCGGATGTAGTCGTCTAGAACAATGCTTGATCTGCATTCTGTACCATATCAAAGCGATATGAGATGGGGCGGAAGTAATGCGTTTAAAGCTATGCTACAGAGCTGTCTGTTCACGATATATTATACAAGCATCATTATACATATATTAGATATAAAGACCTTCAAGGCAGATGAAACAGTAGCTTGAATTCAAAAAGTATACAGTTCAAAATTATAAGGACGTAAGCAGGCCCCGTTAATTAAAATATCATGGGAATCGGTTTGACGTTTGAACCTATAGAAATTTTTAATTTTTACTTCGAAGTAAACAAATGAGACAAAGTTCCTACTGTGATTATGTATCAGCTCTATAAAACGGAAGTTTCGTATCTAGCCCTGAATCGCACATATAACCCTACACTGCCTAAAATATTGACCACTTTTCAGTAGTAATAAGCATCTAAACAAGAAGCGTCACCAGAAAGGATTGAGCCGCCTGATTGAAGTAGACAGTGTGAGACTGAACCTGGATAAGTGTCTTCCACAGAAACGCACACCTTTTTTCAAACTATCCCAAGCGCCATATGCCGATAACTGGCCTTAAACCAGCGCATCTAAATTTTTTCTCAGCTAGAAAAATTTCGTTGTTGTCTAAGTCATCGTACCAACAGGTTTCGACACGAAAATATTCAAGCCTTTAGCTATTAAATAAATTAATTTTCAAAAAAACGATGGGGGAGGGGGGGTAGTCCATATTTGTAAAATTCTTTGGTAGTTTTATTTACCATTAAAACCTGGATAATTTCGATGTTGTATAATTAAAAAGCACGCTGGAAAATGAAATGAAAATGAATCAGAACTAAAGGAGCTATGAAAATGGCCGTGTGGGTTCTAGTCGCCAGACAAAGTACGAGAAACACCTTACGTGCACCCCAGATACAATGAAACTTCAATAAGCTGAAAGCAAAAAGTGCTTCATCCGCGGTCAGCGTTTCATCCAAAACCGCGTACTGTGATTTGAACAGTCGTTCCCGGTCTAAGTAATATCGGAATAGATGTTATTTGACTTTGGAACGTCATTCCTACGATACAATCTATGACGTTCTTGGGATGTCCCCAATTATTGCAATGGAATCATTCTGCAATACGTCCTCATAAAAGCTTACAATATCGACCGTGTCGTATATATATATATATATACCGTGTTAATTGTTATTTACAGTGACCTGCTAAAATAGACCTACTTGTCGCTTACCCTTTGAAGAAGGAAACTGTCTAAAGTTTGACGCAAGATGATCGCACCACTTGGTCACTCAAAGCTAGCCTCCACACAGACAAACCGATGACAGTACGAAGCGTACCCTCGCGAAGCAGGAACTACTCTGGACAACAGCCGGCGTTGTTCTCGTAACTGTGGAGTAGACTGTCACAACTAGCTGACTGGACAATCCAAAACAGCGGTTGCAACTACAATGGCGCTAGCAGCGGCAGCGGTAGCAGCGATAAGCCCAATAGAAGACAGAGGGTGTGATACTAGTATACATACATACATAGTATAGGATAAACACCACCACTCAACTGTCTTTAGCGTAGAGCGTCGAACTGCTAGATGAACGAAGCCTACGCACTGCGACGGCCGAATTCGACTCACCCAAATGCAATGAATCAAAATAAGGCTAGGAGTGAGAAAGCAGACGTTGTAGCGTTTATATCGACTATTATCGGTAGAACCACTGGCGATCAAGCAACAGCAATATAATGTGATCGAGCTGAGCCTTCGCTAGCCGCGAAAAGTTCTAGCTATGGGAGCAACTATACTAGAGTACTGTAGAACAAATGAATGCTACATATATGTATGTGTATACATATATAGTATGTGAGAAAAAAAGGAGGAACAAAGTACGAAGTCATTTCCAGGCATAAAGGCTTTGAGTAAGGTATTAGTAAGTGCTCCTCTAGTCAACTTATCATTGAATAAATATGGTAAGACCGTGCACTTGTGCATGTGCAGTGTGCAGAAAAATGACCCTGTTTGCCGTCGTTGTCTATCAACCAGCATGCTATTGAATGTTGGGCCGCATTCCTTAGTTGATTAGTTTCTTACTTATTTTTTGGTTATCGTCCTGAAAATCTTCGCCGGATTTTTGAGAAACTACATGAAAACTGGGAGTAACGTAAATCGAAAAATTCAATCAAAGGAGGAAGTTCATAATTTCCGTAAAGACTCGTCCTTTGCGAACGCTATTAGAGTATTACTGGTTCTCATTTGAATTTTAAAAGAGTGATGCATTGTTTCATTATTATGAGTCTGTTGATTTTTGCTATTTTTTTTTTTCGGTTTTTCTTTAGTACCAAAAATAACGAGTAGGTGTATATTTGCCATGACAATCAGTCTAGGATTTGAGTGTCCCTGCATATATATACATCGTGCATGATAAGGGAATCTAAAAAGGAACGGCAGTATTCTATGAAGATATATACATTTTCGTGAATGATAGCTTTCGTGTAAATTAGAAACGAGTAATAAGATTCAATGCACCTTACCCCGTATAAATATGTATCATTTCCTTCTTAATCTATAGCAGAGTAGTATTGTTTTATCTATCTGAAGTTAGTTAAAGGAGAAATGTTTTTTCTTTGATCGATTTGACAGTGGGACACGCTTACTGTTTTCTAGCTAGTCGTTCGCGTTCGCGAATATTGAAGTGGAATGATTCAGGCCCATCTTGTTTTGAACAGCCCAAGACAAGAGACAAAAGCCAGCTGACTTTCTGAAAACTCGTATTTGATGGTAAGTTCTAATTAAAAAGAACTATCGATTGAGGTGCAAGCTAGCTAGCTAGCTAGCTAGTACATTGAAGTGCAGCATTAAGATGAACCAGAAGCATCTATGATGAACCGCTATTAATTCACCTGAAAAATCACACTGCGCATTGAGATGAATGAGAAAAATACGTAAAACCTAAAACTTGCGACCACAGTCCTTACATCAGCCTTAATAACACAGCTTCCTATGTAGGGTACTCGATACGCTAATTATTCACAGGGCTTTGCTATGCAAAGAAAAAGAGATACAGAATACGCGGCATAACAATAATAATTAGCACTTCAAAACTTATACATTGATTTATGTTCCAACTCATCTTATGATATCCAACTAGCAAAGTTCTTCTGCAGGTGGAAAAATTACTTCGTACAAAAAGATTACATAAAAACTGTGTGGCAAAGGAAAAAGCCTTGTAAGGCTGTGTTCGTCCCAAGTGAGGTGAACCCGTCGCTAAAGAAATGCATTTATTTTCTTCAAGTTTTTGGTTGGATTTATTAAATAACATTTAATAGCGATCTAAATTTTTCTTTCAACTCTCATCGAGTTTAAGGTTTCTAATGAGCAGCGCAAAATACTTGTCTAAGCCTACCCGAAATTCGGAAAGATCTAAAAACTATAATCATGCTCTTGGACGTGATTCTTTGAAGCACTTTATTCACTATTACAGTTTACGTAGTTACGTACCGTGACAGACGCCGTTTTCTAACTAAACCATTTAAACAAACGATAGAACACGTTATATAGACTTCAGAACTGAGATTCGCCACCCATAACCCTATGTCTTATTTTACTACAGTCAACGCGTTATGATCATTAGGGACAATATCGGCACTTTCAACTCTTATCATTTAGTTCAGATTTCTGTTTAGATCGATGCCTATCGCATGATCTGACCTAGAATCTAAGCACGTATCACTATGATTTAAGCTGCGGTATCGGCTAGTGCCTTTGAGAGCATTTTCAGCGGAACAAACGGGAAAGGTTTTTTAACGACCTTTGACAATTGAAGTGGTTTTCCTTCACTGTCGGACGCGGAGCTCTTAGATGGATCTATCGTTGCTGGGGCTTCATTATTTGGTGTTTTCGTACCGGTATCCGATGATAGCGGGCCAACGGTTGTTTTTGGCGATTCATTCCCATTCAACAGTAATTCGTCCGAAATGTGTCCTACTTTCAAACTTGACAATGCCTTCATGAAAGCTGCTTTAGGATCAATGATCGACTCCAACGCTGTCGACGATGACGAGTCAGGGTCACCGCTGGAATTTTTCATCTCTCGAAGGACTTTTAGAATTGCCATGTGAATTTGATTTGCACCCATCTTTCTTGAAAGACCTTTTGTCAGATCAGTTTGGGCTGGCTTTCCGATATCACTATCACCACTGATATCATCACCATTAAGGAGCTCAGCTGCTACATTTGAAGCTATCAGACTGGCAATATTACTCGCCGCATCGAGATTAGGCTGCGCCCAAGCCGAAGCCGTAAATGCTAATAGAAGTTGCACCATAAGATAGACCCACATCTTGCTTGCGAATGTTCGAACTATCAAGAGGAGCGATCGAGCGTTTGAAACGGTTCCCGAGGGTCCGATAGCGTCAACGAGTATGAGCTCAGAATTGACCCGCCACCAGCATTTTGCTGGACGTAACGGAAAGGAAAGTGTGAATCTATAAGCGAGGAATCAGAAGTATGAAACTCTCTTAGCTTCCGAATATATTGAGTTTCGTAAATATTTGCCTGACCTCGAAGTTCTTGATGGCAGATTTTTCTCAAACAGTCGGAAGGGCTTAATCCGTTTACGGTTAAACACGAATCTCATCTACGAAACTTCCTTGTACACGCTGAACGTCCTATCTTGCTTGTAGATTATCAGTTTGTTTACATCATCTTTAGCACTGTTCACTTCAAGCCGTAGTCGGACAATCTCATAGCGCCGTTTCAATAATCAAAAAAATTATAACCACACAGATTCATTATTGCTTATTCTTGCTATGAATAACTGGCGAACTGCGTCCGGGACAAGTACAAACCTGTTTTATCTTGAGGGTAAGATTGTATTGCCAAATAAGTAGGTGGATGTCGGGGAATTGAAATCATGTACAGTAATTCATAGCTACTTTCGATTGCCCTTTGCCCCGTTGGCTCTGTGTTTACTAGATATAGATTTACCCTAGTAAGGTCTGCTTTTTGAAATAAGTAGACATCTACCTATCATATATTACCGCCACGGCAAGCACGGGTACTCTATTATTTTGAGTTCTGTAATACATCGTGTTTCTTAAACGATGGATGATAAATTAATCAAGGTATCCACCACATGACGCCTTCATATATGTCTGCGCGTGCATGTTCCAGATGTTCAGCGAAGGGAAGCCAAATTCAGACTTGAAGCTGATATCAGCGTAATAGGTTTGTATTTGTCTCTGATAGATTGAAACCTATCAATCAAAACATCAGTTTTCTTTATAAACATCTAACAAGATGCCGATAATGGTACCATGTAACGTACAGGGAACCTTTTCTAAGGCTCTGTGTTGTAACATAACTACCATCGACCATATATGCATGGCCATATAAGTGACATGTCACAATGGATGGATTGTCCATAGACTTCGATCACAATTTAAACGTTTGAAAACCACACCCAAAGATGTGTCTGTGTGGATAAATAATAGCTTTCTTGTCATAACATATTTTTAAATAAGGTCAAAAATAAATAAGTACGCCTATGCGAAGATCTGCTAGCAATTATCACTCTCTTCGTCTTCATCAGTGAGGGAGATGTAGATATGATAATACTCACTTAAAACCTATAACAGACACTCAGGAAGTCCCTCGTTCATAACAAGAAACAATTGATAACTTAGTGAATAAAAACGATGCATAAATATTTAAACACGAATCAGGCAAACAGTTGCCTGATGATCCGTGCAAAACGTTTGTAATTTGTATATCCGCTCTTACGTTGGCTATGATTACAGGTGTAACAGGTCACGCAATTGTTACCGCGCTGTTAGGCGATTAAGTTTTACTTCTGCAACCGTGTTAAGCTTCGTAATATGTTCCAAAAATTTATAAGGCCGCTGGGCCCCAACTCAGGCTCATATTGGCTTTCTGTGTATATCTTTATACTTCGTTATTACCTATACGAGAGGGGAGCTTTAAGTATGTTTAACTCCTGCCTATCCTGCTGCCACCCATAACGGAAATTCAACAGGTCGACTGGCCTGTTTCCAGAATAAGTAAGTAACGACAATGTCCACCTATGGCCGATAAACTCTAGATTTCTGCTGGTAAATTGTCATACCGTATCCACAGATTGAGCTATTACTGCTGTTTCAGTCAACGTGGGATGTCCCTTGCTTAAGCATTAACACTGTCCAGGTGGTGCCGTGGTAGTCCATATTTATTACATTACTGTTTATGTTTCTTAATATAAATCCATGTCAATGATTTAAGCATTGCAACGAGTTTAGCAATTGTTATATAGATTATACAGATATATGTAGGCAAATGGCAACGGCTAAATGACAAATGATATTTATCATCTGTTATTTTAAACGTCCCATTCTCCATTATAGTGTCTTTTTCATTATAAAACGATTAAAAAAAAATGTTGAATGAACAGGAAGCAACTTTCAGCCAATTTTAAAAAAATCGATGAAAAACTAACAAAGATAAAGAAATGTTTCGCGATGACACGTAGAAGATAAAATATATCGTCGCCTATTGCTGAATATTTTCCAATCGCTTCTCTATAATCAGTATTTCATCATCGTGACTGTGATTGTCGGCTTTAATTCTTTTTTTTTTCTGGCTTCTTCTCCTTGTGATTAGCTGTTAAGATTGAAGAACGCTGAAATGGTCACTTATTAGTTAGGATCAATTAGAATATATTAAGTTACTGTGATTTTTATAATCTAAAGCTATTTTAACACATATGATATAGCTTCGATATAGTAACGTCATGTTGTACACGTATCCCAAAGGATTACCAGCGGAAGTTGTCCGACCGGGCTGCTTTTTAGAGAAATGTCAATGAAGTTACCGTAGGGTGAGTATGATCAAACTTACTCATGACAGCCAAAGTGTGCACCTATTCGTGTATTTTATTCTATCTATTAGTGTAGCCTAAGAATGCTTCAGGTACGAATAGATCACATATGGCCTAAGTATGACAGCTGTCTTGTATTTTCAGAGAGGCTCTTATTGCTAATACACGTTTTGTATATGTTATCAAATGCAGATGCTCGTTTATTGCAGGAAGAGGATTCCGTATTCACGCACCGTGATAATAACGGATCGTGCGTCGAGGGAGGCGAGAAGACTCGTTGACAAAAATATTGCTGTTTTATCTCTAACTTATTTGGCCGGTAGCATTTTAGAGAAAAAGAATCTAACTACGACGTTAAAGATCTCGTTACCCCGTTGTTCTCTGTTAGAATAGTGACATAGATTCTAGTAAAATTATTAGAATACGTTGTTAGTCTGTGTGTGTTATATAATTTTTCTGATAATTTTCAGACTAAAGTGTTATCGGTCTTTCGAGCGACGAAGCTTTAGCGTTTGACCGGTTCTGAATGCTGGCCTGATAGGCAGCATCATGTTCTCCTTAGGCACGTCGATTATAACAGAGTAGCTTTGTCCTGATAGAATTGAAAATATTGGTGTACCTTGGTTTTCGATAAGGGAAGATCCGAGTTACGCCAGAGTGATTGAGTCAAAATATCTTTTCTAGGACGTTGTAGGGCTGTTACTTGGGGCGGGAAGAGCCTGAACGGACCCTTACTGATCCTCAGCACAATGTTGTAAATATATTTTGGCTAAAACGAGGATGTCCAGTGATAAAAAATACAGAATTAAATTCAGTGGTCAGCAATTACCGGCCAAGGCAACAGATCGCGTAAGAAGCGTAGCGGCATATTAAAAGAAAACAGAACTAGAGCTTTTTATTTTGAACATTTCTAGTATTCTTCGCAACGACCTTTTGCAGGTCCGCACTGTCCTCTGTTATAGCGTCTTATCGGCTCTTATCGAGCTATATAACGCGTCTTGTAACGTTTTCAAGAGATCGAGAGCTGAACTTTACGGTTCTTAGTTTTTTTCCTTGGAATTCTAAAAGCACTCAATTTGAATTGATTCTTTCATGCAGCGTCAAGTAGATAAGCTAATAGACCTTACCAATTTGGAATGGAAGTCGTTTGATGAACCTGCTTTCTGTTCTTTGAGACCCATGTTTTTAATCAGTGCAAGCCTATTGCTGGATGCAAATCCCATAAACAAAATCCTTATTCAGAAAGAGGAACGTTCTGGCTCACGGAATGTTAGACACATTACTCTAATTCGAGTGTTACAACGTTAAATGTCTATTCAAATAAGGAAATTGTATACTCATAATCCTACGAGGTTATATTCTTTTATATTAGTTCTTTCTGGCGAGTGTTTAAATGAGTACTGAAATTATCAGTTCAAGCAGAAGGTCATAGAAAAAGGCCCCAGTGTCGGATCGTGTCTTCAACCTCAAAGCTGAACCTGCGACGACCTCCACTGAACAAAAATGGATATTATTGATGAAATTCATAAAGAAATACTGTATTCGAAAGCTTTTCGTTCTGCAAAGAGAGAAAAGGGTCACGTGATTTTTTAAAATAGAACTAAGATAAATTCGACGGACGGTCGTTGAAGTCGGCTTGCACAAGCTAGTCTTATGGCGTGAAGAGAAATTGATTGCTTTGGCCAATAAAGCAATCGAATAGACTTTGAAATTGACCAAACGATTGATGCTACTATGAATATTGATTTCGTCATTTCATGCCTCTGTGCTTTTAAGTCAATCCCGCAACATAAAGACAGTCGCTGTTGTGTGAGATAAAGCATATGCCCATCGTCCTACCTGAGGTATCATATCGTTAGGCAGAGATGCTTTTACGATAGCAAAATTAGGACATATATTAGTGACGACTAATAGCTAAACTTACCGTATGTCAGAAGAAGCTCACTGTAGTGCAAGCCTTTCGAAAGGCAAGATGAAGCGTCAATTTTCCGATATAGAAATTCGGCTTGCGTATGATTCGGATGACGCGCGCTATTAGGCGTAACTTTAACATTAAATCTATAACTAGACGAGTAAACGTCCCGCATTAAGCATTTCAGCCGATCAGCGTGTAAAGAAGTTTTTTTTTTACTGTTTTACGTGTCCACGTAGCATAGAAACTTTTGCAATTCTGAATATGGAAAAAAATCATAGCATAAGAAAATATTTAGACAAGATATGTGAAATAGTGGCTACTATATTTAAACCAAAACCAGTCTATGGAAGAGTTTGACAAGGACTGCCCCATACTATCGCTAAACATGTCGGAACGGTAGAGAGAGAGGTGTCCAAGAAGATTAACTTGCTAGTGTTGGAATTAAGCGCGCTCAGCAGAAGGTTGCTTTAGCAAGACAGACATTACTCGGCACTTTGACGCAAATGAAAATATTGCAATGATACTTATAGGTAGATTTTATATATACATATATGTTCGAAAAATCAAAAGCAAATTCGCAGAAATCAAGAAGGCTTTTCAGCTTTTATGCGCCCATTTTGTTGACACATATTGTTGACCAATAATAGTCGATCCCATAGGTAGTAAGCCCAAGCCCAGCTACCACTAAGCATCTGCTGTGAATATTGCGTCTACTAGGACACTCAAGGGTAATTGCATCATACAACGGACCACAATTTATCACTACTCAGTTCGTCAATCTGCCTGCAAGCCATCCTGCTTCCTCCTTTAGTATTCGGCTTACATTACAGCAAGGAAGACTGTAGACGCTGTAAGAAAACATCTTCGGGGAATGCCTAAAAATACTGTTTCAAATTTCCATGAGCCGCTAACCGGATACTCAAGGATGTGAAGGGCAAGCCTGAGGAACTTATTGGCCGATTTTATTAGGAAAGCCAGTGGCAAATGGATCGAGAAGGACTTATAACCAACATTATAGAGAAATCAAACGTCAACCCAAAGACAAGTCTTGTCTAGGATGTACATTTATTTATCTACTCTGCTCCATGACGTTTCGCGCGATATAAATGTCGGTAATTTTGCTTTAAGACTAAGCGCAGTGTTTCGGTTCGAGGGTTGTTTGCTTAATAATTAAATCGTCGATCTATTCGAGTCTCATTTTTCGCAAGATAAGATGTGCTACTGTGTGTGTGTGTGTGTGTGTGTGCAGAAGAGTAAATTCATTATTTTAATACAAAACTGTGAAACCTTCGCGGGCAATTGTCGCTTTTTCTATTTATAAAAGTCTTTGTTTATGTTTTCTGTACAGCGACCGTTGCATATTATGGAAGGAATTAGTCTAGAATTAAATGTGTTTATTTTTTTAAGCTTTACCGAAACATTTGAAATCCAAATCGTGATATATAACAAAGAATACACTAGTTATTGAAATTGTTTAGGCGTGACCTGTTTAGCGGAAGATTACTGAATTCAAATTGTAACTAAAAAAAAAAACCAAGACATTGGGGTAAGAACAATATACCCGAAAAAGTCAGAGTTGATGCTAACAACGCAGCTGACGCCTCCACGGACATCACTGCCGCCGAACTTCGTACAATTTAGATTAAGTGAAGGCTTATGAAAGAGCTCCACATAAAAGGATTAGCTATGTCTTCATTCTGTACCATACAGCGAAGGTTAGTGGGTTGTATACTAATTGACCCAACTTTTACCCATTACCTATAAAGTGTTAACTAGTTAGCCCTATATTTCGAATAAAATGGGAAAGCCCGTGCCTATCGTTTAAGGCGCCGACCTACTAGATTCGTTTTTCGGAACAACGACACATGAACTGCAGATACGGAGATTGAAAATGTCTACGGATGGGGACCAGCGTACACAGGCTTTGTACTAGAAATCACTGAATGTCCGACTTATCCAGCATAGCTGTTTGCTAACTGTAGACAAGCTTTTGAATATATACATATATATATATATATATATATGTAATCGGTGCACAGATTTAGCAAGCATTGAAAGTTACATAAAATGGAAGATTTACATCAGAATCGAAATTCAAAGCACGAGACTCTTATTAAGGAATTTTCGCAGCCATAAACCATAATCTATGCCCTTTTTTCGGGCTAGCTCAGCTTCTTGAGGAGTGCTTTATGCGTTTGACAGCGCTCATGCATACCGTTACGAAGTTGTCGTTGTCAACGAGAGCTACAGATAGGAGAAGAGAGACCGGGCAGAGGCAAAAAGCGTTCGCAGACCGTAAATCATTTAATGTGGTAACTACGCCCTTTCCCTTCTCGTTGTCCCGAGTCTGATCAGTTTCCGTGTCTTCCAGGTCGCTACACATCTCTGAAAAACACGTACTTCAGTAGCGTTAGTTTGTTCCTTACATGCTTTAATGTGTTTTGCGGGTCTGGCTACAGATCAATGAACGAGCCGCTGCGTACTATTCCGCTGTTCGGGCTTTGTTATACCGTGGTGCTTCACGCGGTGGAACACGGAACTTGTCTCTATACATTCCTATAGGGAAATTGAATGGGACGCGGTTATCCTAATGTGTCAGGCAACATCTAAACTGGTACGCTTCGGATATAAAATTAGAGCTCACACATTGTCAGAATGCCCACATTTATTTAGTGACGGCTTACCAGCATTTCAAGGAAAAAAAAGTTTTCTGCGTGGCGCATTTTAAAGAAACGGCTCACTTATTTATCATTTTTTATTCTGCGCAGAAGCAGATATTCTGAGCTTTTGATATTTCGAATAACAATGTAGAGATAGGGAAGCTGGATTTTGGAAGAAATCTCCCGCTTGGGCTAGTATGGGGTCTTATAGTGCAGACTATCCCGATCAGGCTATTGATGACAAAACCAGATATGAGATGGACTAAAAAAATTAAAGACGAAACGAAGTTATGGCCTGAATGACAAATAAAAGTAACTGATTGAGACAGTAGCGTGCAACGAGAACGCTGTGTTGCGTATATCGATCATGCCATATAGGAGAAGTGTGTACAATTGTTGAGCCACGAATGGGTGGAAAATGTGCGAGAAAATAATAGGCGAAAAAGAGTTGTACTTTAATTGAGCTACTATATAAATCTTAAATTAAGCTATCAGAAATATCCCATAAGACCCAGGTATATGCTGAACAAAAAATGCTTCTTATATAAATTTTATAAAAGACAGATAAGAGGCGCTAATTCGTTTTTTTTGTTTCGTTATTTGAACTACTAGTGAACATCGACTGGGTTTTAAAAGGGTGCGTTAAAGCTTGCCTTGTTAGTTTTTGCGATAGTAGCTGCAAGTACTAAAACTTTTTTCTTTTGACCATTTTGATATGCTTACAGCGCGAAATGTTGTCCTAGTGATGAGTGTATCAAACAGAGTAGTCGATAATGAGAAAATAGGACCTGTATGAGTCTGGGGATATATATATACATTTATTTCACAGTAACCGATAGTGGTTTCGTAATTGTTAGAGAAAACTGGCTCTACCGATACTTGCAATATGTTTTAAGTTCAATGCATTACTAAAATTCATCCCATGTCAAGCTCTATATATATGTATGTATATTGGGAGAGCGTGGCTATATGGACCGAAATTTGCTAAACGCTACCTTTCAAAACAACCGGTACCATAAGAGAGAAAAAAGAATACATTAATATATTCATTAAATATTTTTTTATAATTTTGCCTAGATAGGCTCATTAGAATTAATTCATCTTTGAGAACATATCTATCAACTGAAAATACCTACGTCTTTGGCTCGTTATGTATATAATAATAATAATAAGAAGAAAATAATGTTATATCTGCTAGAGGCAAAGCTGGGAACACAAAAGAAAAAAACGCTCAGAAATTTCGGGCAGATTAATGATTAACATTCGTCTATCGTAGGCCCACACGAAGCTCTCACTGTAGTGGAAACTTGTTTTTGAATGGCTCAAATACTGGTACATCTTCAAATTATATTTCGTTTGCGAGGTGACAAAGAACGGTAACAACGATTCCTTAAAGCCAACTTGATCACACACAGAAACCTGTATAACTGTGTTGATTATTGGTGATTCTGATCTAAATAGTTATCTGGGTGAAGCCTGATCCGGCATCAGTGGTGATTACTCGCAAGCCAATGCATATATAGACAGTATTGTTCTGTTTCGAAGATACGTTATGAAGATACGTTACGCCGAAGTGAATGACATTGTCTTCAAAAACCTGACAGGGATTCTATCTGGTACGAGGAATAACAAAATGTAGTAACTTAGTTGAACTTCGTTTCAATGTATGCACATCTCTGCTAAGCTGAATTGTGCTGTGAACTTATTTGATTCTTTCAGTTTCGATATTAAGTTAACATCAACGGCTTCCAGTGACCTGCATAGTTTTATTCCATATTTCTTTCTATTGTTCCCATAATGGTGATGTAATAGAACTCAATGTCCATGACTTAAAAAGAATAATATTTTTCATCTATTCGACGTTTTTGGCTATTTCTACTGTGTAAACAAATCTAAGTGTACCATCAAAGACTTGTCCGTTGTTTGACTAGAAAATCTAGCCGGGATGGTTGTTGTTGGGCTCACCTGGATTTTACAACATCTCGTAAGAACCATTTGCTAAGGCTGAAACTCGAACCAGCGGTGCCCGCGTATGTAAAGTTACATGGCAACATACTACCTCTTGGCATTGGCTACCCAGATCTAATCATGTATATCCGTGATAGGGGAAACTGTTGGAAAAAACAAGTTAATTGATCTACTTCTTGACCAGTTAGTAAAAGTGCCATAAACGCAAAGCATAGAACACTTAGCTGTCCCACGTATACAACAGGATGGCGTCTTAGTTGAGAATGTTTCTTAAGCTTTTTGCGTAATTTTAGAAGTGTCATAGTTAGCGGTCATGTTTATTCAATATAATGACCGTCGACCAAACCAGGAGCTTAGCCATTCAAAACATGGCCACTCCTCAATCCGTAAATAACTTTCAATTAGAAAGCGTGCGTCAAAAAATACAGGTAGGCTTAAACTTCCGAATGCGCTGTATACCGGATTCCATCAGAATTAAATGTAGAGCTAACAATCGGTCGAAAAATCAGAAAGTTTTGAATGGTTGAAGATCTTAGAAAGTCAAATTGTCGAAATTCAAGTAGACAATTGGTAGTGAACATACTTTTCTCCGCCAATTTCTGTATCAAACGCCCAAGCTTATTCGATTTATTCTTCAGCCCCTTAAAAATTCTGGTTTGTTTTATGGAAGTCTTGCTCGAATCGTTCAGAAGCCTCGCGGAAGCTGACCTATGTGCCTAAATATGCGGTTTAAGACCGTCCGCGTTCTGTCCTAGTTTTTTCTTGAAAGTCTGCTCTGTCTGCTTTTACCGAGTTATTTCTCTCGGCTGCTAAGAGCGAACCCGTTGATGTTTATGCCTATGCGCCTCAACGTTCTTTGCAACCGATCATTTAATAATGAAAGCAGGCGTTTGAAAAATTGAGACCCTCGGCTTTCAAAGGACACTAATGTATAGTAGTAGTAGTGAGAATGTACTGCATGAATTCATTCAAATGTTACGATTTGCTAAAGCTGGTAGCTTTACCTACCGATTTACTTTTCTACCAGGGAAAAATAATTGTCTACCTTTTCACTCGAATTTGTAGCCGCCGAACGGATGTAATATATAAACAATTTTTCAACGAAACTGAGTAAGCGTCAATAAGCAAAGGTCGGAAAGAAGGTTTTTTTATTTAAACGATTAACTATACGTCCAAGTTTGTGCGTGTAATTTCCACTCTGCTGGCTTTAGAAGTCCCAGAGGGCCCTTATTAAAAAGTTGAGCGTTCCGATTGTTACCTGACCAAAAATCATTATAGCGAAACATTTATTGGGTTGTTATAAGCGAATCCGGTGGACTTTGAAATTGAATAGCTTTTTAATTATGCGTTTTTAGTAGGCACAGTTTGGTCGGTATATTTCAGTCTTCTAGAAACTTGTGGAAAAAAACGCTTGAGTTTACTCCCAAATGAATGAGTTCAAGAGGAAAAACATCTTTATTTCGAAAATCAACGCTCAGTGGTCCACAGAAAGCCACAGAACTGCGAAGTTCATCGAATATTGGTAGAGACATTCGAGAAATTAAACAAATTTATGAACAAACGTTTCAAAAACGGAAATTGAAGGGCCGATGATCACCGAGGATGTGACTAAATGTCGGGACTCGAGGACATTTTTTAGCAATGCAAAGCTTATCATTTGAGAATTATATCAGCTAAAACTCGCGTTTTGAGTCACAAAATAATAATCCAAATACTGAGAATGCGGAAACTGAGTAAAAAATGGGTGTCCTCTGGATTGACTCTAGACCAGTTGGAAATGCACGTAGTGCATTAGGGGAACTTTATTAAAGAAAAAGCCCGGCCGGAGCACACGGTTTCTATAGAGGAGGCATCGTCGTTCGGTCTTTGGAAGGGACCAGGCAGAAGAATGGCGTCACTTTCGAAAAAAAAATCGGCAGTGGGTTCGCGCGTGAGGTGATGGTAACACTGTTGACGTACCGTAGTGACAAATGGGAAACATCTGTGACTATTGCTAACTTGAGCCCCCCCATAGAGCCACGAACCGTTGGCACAGCAGTTGAAAGCACGCAATATGCTCTGTTAATGACAACTTCGAGACCTCATCGATATTTGTCAACTACTTCCTGATTGAGCAAAAGGATGCCCAACGTTGACTTCGACCCGCTTATCCTCCTGATCCAAGCCCGTATAACTACGGGCTCTCCATGTCTTAAAAAAACAATAGGTGAGTAATTATATCCTACAATTGATTTACTTTGAAAAGCCATAGATAGAGAAATTCTATGGGAAAGTGAATATTACGTTTGTGGCTATCTCGAAGATACCGGAAGACTGGGACAAGTGTGTACATAATAAAGGAGGACATCTTTAGTATATATTAAAAAATTATCATTTTAAGCTAAACAGCTTAAAAGATGTTCAATTTGAAAATCTGCTGGATTTGCTTGTAACAACTTAATATTACGTTCCAGTATCTAACATGCATTTGAACGTGTATACACCATCATGCACCATACCACTTCTAATGTTTAGCGAACACTGCCTAGTGAAGAACAAGTTGAAAAAATTAAACGTTCGGATGTTTTTTATTTGATGGACTCAAATAAAAAAAAAAAATGTCAGAAAAATATTGTAATGACGTTTTTCGTGACTACAAGTGGTTTTCTTTTTTTCTATTTTCGCCGATTTTCAAAATTAGCGGCGACATTGACCGGTGTATCTCTATGTATATATCTCTACAGACAGAGCATTCGAACGCGTTTTTACGCTGCGTCTAAGTGGATTCTACTAGGTCCACAAATGATTTTTCTACTCAATTGAAGGTACCAGTTTTTTCCTAATATAATAGGTTATTATGTATTTTCTGTCATTGTTCACGACTTTTCCATGATGTTCCCGCCGAATTATATATGTTGTCTCATCAAAAAAAGAGTGGGTCTCATTGAGAAATTTATCGACTCTATTTTAAGTTGCTGGTCCGCCTTGACGGTAAGGCCACAGAGATGATTAATTGGCCAGTGAATGGCAAAGGTGGAAATCTGTTGGCGTAAGACCCATGGAATATAGTGAGTGCAACAAAACCTTCCATTTAAACTCCAGGAGGGTAGGTTAACGGTATTCGTTGCATGAGTGTTCGGGTTTCTATGGAGCAAATGATTCGACTTCGTCTATCAGATGTTTCCTCTTGAATTTACCCCATGCAACTGGCCTAATAAACGTACGATGAACGGGAATATCGTAGGAAGCGATATCTAATGAATCAGGCCCTGCTAGTCTTACCAAACGCAAAGAATCAACGATTTTCGGGTTAAACCCTGGGCCTTGACCTCTTTCCTGGACTTTCCCCTTTTGTTCTCTGGCTCACGTTGATCTGCAAACGCGAGTTCTCGTTAAAGTTCGTAGTTCTTTGCAAAAATAGGTCATTATGGTCGCATTGTGATCTATCGGGAAAATTATAAAAGTATTCTCAGGTCGTTTTGCGCATTGCATTTCTAATGCCCAAAAGGCCAGGTTGTACAGCATACGTACTTTTCTAATAGCCTGCTTTGCTGTAACGCCTTACACAATAGCATAGGGCTTACCGTTGGATGACGCCTTAGGTTTAAACAGAAACAAATGCAAACATTTTTTTAATGTTTCATGCGCGTATTACATACAGCTAGTTACTTAATTAGCTTGCGGCATTACCACTTGTTTTGCAAGGTTAATTTACGTACTTAAATCGTTCATTATAAGAGGCTACTAAATATATCCTTGATGTTTCCGATTCGTTCAGTAGCCTTTAGAGCACCCTTATGGGTTAGGATATTATATGTTAGGCGTTCCTTACTCGAGATTGGTATTTGTTGATATACTTTTTCATTAAAAGAAATTTAAAAATACTGGGAGACATCGAAGACACGACATACGTCTCGCCCTGGACACGTCATTATGTCGAAGTTATTCTGCTGGCAGTCCTTCAAACAGGCTCCGTGATATGAGCACAATAGTGACCGGATCGAATACTAATTTTGCCTGTTACGACCGAGTGCGCTACTTTTTCTCACATTCAGTATATCAATACACCATAGACTTATTGCCTCAATAGCAGCGGGGGCGACTTTGTTATCGATATTGGTCAAATAATGTAAGTCGGCATCTTCCTGAAGAAAATCCTTCAAATGCGTTATCGGTGAAGAAATACTTGGTTCTGAAGTACTGGCGAACACCAGATGTAATATCGCGCATATTGGGCCTTTTACAAAAAACGGAAATGCCTTCAAATGTATTGACTAATCCCTCGATAACGGGACCTACGTCTTTGGTTCTTCGGCCTTGTCCACGGAACCATTGTGAAATAATTTTGTTTCGTTCCGTCCTACCGCGAGCAGTTTGCAGAAAAACATTATATATTCGAAAAGAAATAGCAGCAAAGTGGGTTCGGACATATCTTTTTGAAGTTTAAATGACACTTTCTGCAAAATTGTACCCCGATAAGTCTTCCTGCATAAAGGATGAGTCGTTCACATCTTTGATCCAAGTATATAATGTAATCATACAGTCGTTTTCGAAAGCTGCTACGGATCTGATTTTGCACTTGCCGGTTCTTTTGCAGTAACTCAATCGACCTTTTCGTCTCTGATAATTGCGCAAAAAATCACACAGGCTGTAAATACAAACTCCCTTGTGCTTCTTCTACTATATATAGCACGGAAACGAAGCATTAATTTCAGACAAACGATGCCACATTCAGTACCACTTCGTCGTAGTATGACCAAATATAACGAAGTTAACAATAAATAACCAACGTAACACTAAATTCTCCTCTATAGGTTATTCATTTTACTTTATTTTTTAGCGTTTTTTTAGTTTTTTTTATAAACGCACATTTTTTGTTTGTATGACCAATTTTGAACATGTTTGGACTTGTTTTTGCTTATAGTGGTACGCAGCTCTAGGCAAAAAAAACGTTAACTAGAGGCTCTCAGAAAATTGAAACATTGTACAAATCGGCAAAAAAATAGGAGAGTTGCATCACACTTACCTAATCATGATTTATCGTGTTTAATGCAACTTTACATACGTTGAAAATACCAGAACTTCTAACTCCAAAAATTTTTGCGATCAATATTCGTCACTTGCCGGCCAGTTAAAGTTTGGTTGGCTCTCTCGAATCAAGGTTGATATTTAGAAACTGATTTTTATTCCATGTCGAAAATGGATGTAAGATCATTTTTGGCGACCTTGCATAGCAGCATAGTTTGTACAACGCGTATATATATATATATATATATTACATACAGAGATACTTTGCTTATTTTAAGAGTATAGGAAAAAGTACAAATTCTAATTAGTTGTAGGAATTTAGTTTTCAGTCTACTGATCGTCACTTCTGTTTTCTTGTAGAGTCGCAGACGTTTTACATCCGAAGAAAGAGAATACCTGCAGTCAATTCTTAAAATACACTTTTTTTTTTTTAAAAAAAAATCAAACATGGCTCTTACGCGTTGTCAACGAGCAACGTATTTCTATTTAAACAGATTCATACACTTCTGACGTGCAGATATCATATGTAGTGTGCGGTGTTCTTTGACGTACGCCAGATAAATCTCAAAATAGAACGATGCGTTCTTTTAGGCTAAATGTTTGACAACAAAGTTTATAGAAAGAGGCGAGTTTTGAATTCGACTGGAACCTTTTTTTTATAAAAGATCATTTTAGTTAACATATTGAGTTACTTTTGCTTACACATTCGTAACCCTTTGATTAAGTGGCATCACAAGGTGGGCACAGGGTAGGGACGCCTTTCTAGTCGGAAGAAACTTTGAAATAACGCCAACGAGAAACAAGTGAACTTATTTACGCATTTTGCAACCTCTTATTGACTTATTGACGGCAGTTATTCCTTTAATCCGGTTTTTAGCCACTTTTTCGCACATATCTGACACTGTCTCCGAAATGGCAACGCTGTTTCCTCAGGTTCTTTGACACAGAGACGTACGGCATACACGTAATATTTAAGTAATAAACGGGCCTCAAATACTAAACTATATGCCTATTGGGTGCTATTTTTGCGTTCATTCCTTTACGTAGAGTACGATTTCGAAAAGCAACCTCAAATTTTTATACAGGTTTATCTTGAGCAATATTATACATTACGTATCCAAACCTCTCTAAAGTCCTTTTGAGTCTAACACTATCTATTTTGCTTTTTTATGCGTTATAAAAGTGACAAGTAACCAGAAAAAACTTGTGCAAGAAAGCCGGCTATTTTTAGTTTATAATGCCAACGATAACTACTTACAGCGTGTTCGTCAATGCTTCCCGTCACGCAAATCTTGAGTATCGTTTGTCAATCTGTTGTAGTAGGCAACCCAGGCTAACTACGTTAATAAGATACTGATAAAATTTCCATGAACCTAGCGGGGGGTATATTTGTAATAGATGCGAGAAAGGCTGTGATAAACAAATGCAGGCTGCTGCCCCCCGGTGCCTTCGCTTGGAAACTTGGCACGTTAATGCTTTCGCAAACTGATCAACTATGCCGTGAACTTTTAATCCGTTAAAACTTTCTAAGCCTATGAATGTTACAACTTTGGGGCCATATGAATGAATAATCATCGTGAATGATTCTTTTTTCTTGTTGTGAATTTTTATACGTGTTGTCGAATATGCTTTATCAAAGTTGAAGAAATATTGTATTATACTGTAAATACGAGACTGAAACAGACCAAAATAAATGGCAGAAGCGTATTTCATATGAGTAGAACGTGAGGTTCGGTCCATACGGTTCGAGTTATTTCCGCAGAGAACGCTACCCGTCAATTCTTCAATGCTTCGTTCCACCCGGCCGACCCATATCTTTATTTAACAGTGCTACGGGTTAGCAGGAGGAAATGGCAGGTGCCTACCTGGTCTTTCTGTAGCGGTACATCCTTGGTGCGTTCTTTCGAGTCTCTTGATCTGGTTCGCTGCCGAATGGCAAGATACTTTTGTTTTTTATTCGGGCGCCAGGCTAAGGCGATCTCGAATGGCATATAGAGCCTCGTCGGTGAAACTCGAGTTCTGTGGCTGTTTTCGCTTGTTACTGCCAGATGATTGGCTCTCGTCAGCAGATCGACTCCTACAGAAGACAGGCAACCTTAGAACGTCGTCATAAATAATACTTCACAGAAGTGGCCCCAGGACTGGTCTACGGAGAAAAATGTGTTGTCATAGGAAGTATCGTTACTTCGCTTATGATCAATCCATCCTGGAGATAGTTGGCTACAATCTAAACTAGGTAGATACTCGCTTATGGTGTCAAGAGCGATTTTCCACGGCCGACTATAAAAGCGTTTTAGACGTTTCGAACCTCCGTGTCCTTAAAATCGAGCTCAAACTACCTAGTATCTTACAGTGACCCCGGATCGCTCCCTGCAAAATCCGCACTGGATAGACGTCAGTGAACTGTGTTCTTCGGAGAACGTTGGTAGTTATTTCTCTATCTTCACTTTAAAAATTTTGAACAGCGAGTTAGTTAGGCGTTACTCTTTGGAATCAGTACGGCTTCGCTTGTCTTTCATGTTGTCGGCTTTCCCGCAGGGCTTGGTGGCTACTACTACCGCAATCTTTAGCAGAGACATAACCGCTACCGGCGGACTACCATCCAGCTTCAAGGCCTTGCCACTCTTAATTATCTCACCCATGCTCGGCATCCAGGTTACGGTGACGGCCGGTATCTCTTCCTCTTTCCCTTCCAGTTGGTTGAATAAGGTACTCGTGGAAGGCTGTTGTGTTGAACGAACAGCTTCCTTATGTTAAGATGTTTCTCTCATCTAGGGTTACCATTTGAGGTTTGGTGTACTCTTCACGTTTGCCTTGACCATTTTATATAGTTTTCCCTACGCAAGAAAATCTTTCCAGCATCTCCTCCTGCTGCTGTCGGTAATGGCCTTTTTAAAACATAGCGTGGAGTTCTCGCTAGTAGCTGAGCAGTCCTGGAATCGCATTAGCATTTCTTCTAGTTCTCTTAATTGCCTTTCTTGCTCTAGGCACGCTTTCCAAGCTATTTCGGGGTTTCAGCAGTACTTTGGCTCTACCAATTTCGCCTTTCTAGAATGAACGATTAGAATAACGTTATCTTCCACGCTTTTATCCTTTTTGTAACTTTTACAAGCCTTCTGAGAAGCCACTCTCTGTAAGAACTTTTTGTAGTTTTTTTTTTATACTCTCCTTGTCTTGGATTGTCACCCGCGGTTGAGGGGCAGTGTAGGGCTATTGGGTTTTTATTGAGATGATCAGATTCGCCATCCGTTCGCTGTGAATAGTTAGACTCACATTTCAGGCCTACAATTGGTTTTTTTAATGGTACTCAATTTTGGGACAAAAACATTTTGGCACCATCCGTTGGGAGGAAAGTTTTCCATTCTTACTCATGCAAGAATTCTCTGACCGAAGTGCTGTGTTCGTCTGCACATCTAATTTTACCCGCGATTCATTTGTGATTTTGTTTGTGTCAAACAAGTGTTTACATTACGTGAATGCACCCCGACAGTATGACCCGGCGCGTGTTTATTCGGCGCCTGCTCCTCTACGAATTTTATCCACGAAGTTAGCCCCCCATCTGATTGGGTTTCTAGAGCTAACGAGCAAGCCACCGTGCCTAATCTCTATCATTCAGCCATCCTAACTCACGCCTCTTCTGGCTTGGTCTAATTGAAAAGCCCTCTATCACCTCATCTCTGACGACACTACTTGAGGCAATTGTGCTAGGTAACATGGATCTAGCTACTTTCCTAGAAGAGCTGCAAACCCTAAAAAGCTTCTCGGCCTGCTGCAAAGCCAATTCAACGTTTGAGTTGGTCTTCCTGCAGTAGGTCGTTTCTTGTATATACAGAGGGTTGGCGGTTCCGAATTTTAGAGTCTTAAGTGTTTTCGATAACTCTGATGAGCATACACAGAAAATCAACAGGAACCGGATAGGTTCCCAAAATGCCAACCAGTAGTCTACGGCTTCAGCTGACGCTGATTCTTTCTGCATCCATTGTCAACAATTTCTAGCATTTCACTGTGTCACGCAGGATTGCTACCTCGAGACTCTGACTGGCAAACGTATACAGCATCGTCAGCTGATTCAATAAGGCTTTATCCATGTCGGAGTTGTGGGTGATCAGCTTAATTCTAGCATTGCATGAGCTCAGGGTAGTCTTGCGCACAAAGATTGAACGTTGGAAAACGGCTTTAGGCCACTCCCTGATGACTACATTTGCTTGGTTATCGAGAGCCTACGCTTTAGCGAACGCCTCGTCGGTTACTCTAGTTAATGCTGCACCTCTGACTTTTTGAGGTCGTTCCTTATCCACTTACTTGCTGCCCTTGGGGCAGAGAGCCTTTTTATTGTCCAGGATAGGACAATTTCTATACTATAGGCTTGCTTTTGTATTTGTTCCTGTAGTTTTTTTTTGTTTTTGGAAAAAGTCCTCATTTGGTTTAAGAAGCTCCTTTGACTGCCTGCAAAGCTCGCTGTTCTGCTTTAGAAGCTGGTCATTTTCGTTTTTTATCTCGTGTATGAAGGTATTAGTGAAAGCTTTCTTTTTCCTGTCCTACTTACCGAGTTATTATACTATCACAGGGCTTCATTATGGCAGCTTTTAAATCTAGCTGCGTGTTCCCAAATATTTCCCTCAGGCCCTTCAGAGGCTCAACAGCATCTTTGACCTTGGCGAAAGCGTCACTATACTCTACCAATCAGTCGTTAGTCTGAACAGTCTCGGCGTGTGTATTCGTCTTCAGGGCTGTTTTAAACATCAGCAGGGTGAAATAGTTGGGCATCCCCTCTGCTTCGTGTGGGGTTTCGGGTGACCCCATGGCCATAGTGGAACCGTCTTAGTGGTTACGCTCATCTCAAATTACTTCGGCTCTATTCGAGTCGTCCATGGTAGCCTCTTCAGCAGCCGCCAACTGTGTAACCTTCTCAGTTCGTCGGCCTTTTTAACTGCAGAAGCCTCGGTACCTTCTTTTAGCTACTAAGGGGGTCCAGGTTTGCAAGGCCTATAGGCAGGCTGAACCGCGAAGCGGTCTATGCGAAGAATAATATGCATTCGAGGCGTTACTCCACTTGATGAGTATGTTTTGTAGCTCATTTCTACTTTTTTTAAATCAAATTTTCTATCCATGGATTTATTACAAATATAATTCTAATGCTTTCTCCGGTGTGTGTCGACCGCTGGAACCGAATATTAACGCACACTTATAGTGAGCGTTGCTAACCTTCTCTGCGGAGCACCCATCTGAGACAATTGGCTGTGCACCTAGTACAATATGGGCGCGCTTGAAATCTTCATGTATAATCGTGATTTGCTCTTAAACGGTTCAAGGCACTACCTTAAGTAAGGTAAGTTTTAGCACATTGTACAAAGTATCTACTGATAGAAATGACGGACAGGTAAGTTTTACTGGGCCTTCAATGTAATCACTATGGGCTTAGCTTATGAGTCTTGCACAAGTACTTGTATCCCGCGCAGATTGCACAACGGGAACACGCAAACGCCCACAGATATACTGGCGACTGGTAAAATAAACATGTTAGCTCATTTGTTCATCAGGAAGTTATTTCGGACTTTAAACTACAAGTTTCCGATCGAAAACTTGCGCTTCAAGACAGGTTACAAAAGCGCACGTGGAGACGATAGTCCCAGCTAAGGGCTGGTGTCGCCCGGGCAATTGTGGTTAATCGTTATTATTATTATTATATTACACGAAAAGCTATGGCAGCTCGATGTAGACCGATCAAGCGAGCGTAAAAGGTTGCATGCAAAATAAAAAGGAAAGGGCACTCTCGCTAAGTTCATTTATATAATTACGCCAAAGGCTCCTTCAGTCGGTCCTAGTCAGGTGGGCGAGGCCTAAACGTGTCATGCTTTTAGTCTCAGCTCGATATTTCTGGCGATATCTAAGCTGTTGGCCATGAATAAACAGTCAAGCGATATCAGTGAACGCTACTGACTTTATTCCGTTTTGTCTAATACGAACATAGGAGCACAAAGGTACATCTCTCTCTTGTCGTTTTTTGTTATATTCTAAATTAGCTTAGGCTGTTACGCTTGTTCTAGGCCTTGGTACGGTCCCTGGGTCTCCATCTTTTGTGGAACAAAAATCTTGTGCTAGGTTATCTGTTTTGGTTTAAATTTTTACGGTAGTCGATAGTATAAGAACAATAAGAATAGGCTCGCTACATTATCTTCTTCTATCTGTCCTAGCTGGAAGCCGTACAGAAGCGGTACTGCGACTCAAGCTTAACTACTCCAAAGGTATAATAAGAATGGATGTAATACAAAAATTACGAAGTGGTTTTCAAAAGTGACCTCATCAGTGTTCGCTTTTACCTAAACTTACTGCTTCAGTTATATGTCCAGAATTAACTTCAATTATTTTTTGTCGTCTATAAGTGATTCGTCTGCAAGGATTGCTGCGAGGATTTTTTGATATATAATATAATGCTTAGCAGCACTATAAGACTAGACTGGCTCTGTAAATGACGGCGCGATCTGCGTAAAAACACCACGCTATGTATCCACACATGGAGAACAAGAAGGGCCACTGTGTTTTGTCGTATAGATCCGTAAACTTTATAGCTAATAATTCCTTCAAAGATGGGAAGACTGTTACAAGACATTTGATTATCCGTACAGACAGAGGTCAAGACAGAATTCATAGTGCTTAAAGGACTCTTATTTATTTTTATAACTTAAATACGATATTGTAAAAGATTTTTGCAGATGCATACTTTTTGAAAAGCTGCTGCCTGCTAACTAACTAGTAGTTCATCCACGAAAAAAAAGCATAACTGTCATTCATTTATAAATAAAACAGGCTGTTATCTTTTGAAACAATGGGAAAGTCGGGGGCTTGTCGTGGGGCGTGTCATGAAGAAGAGGGCTGAGGCGGCTGGACGCATCGATCGCAACGTCCCGACAAGCTTCAAAGGCAGAGACTGTTTCGTACATATCGCTTATTTCGACCTTTCTTGCAATACATCTGTGCGCATGAATTATTTCTTAATACTATTATGAGGTGATCGACATAATAAGTACAAATAGTAAAGCAAATACTTCCAACGACCTCTTACTTTGGGTCTTGATTGAAACAGTCGCGTAAAGCTGCAATCTTTTGTACTACTTGACAGTTTGGAAATTTGGGTCAACATTTACGGAAACGCCGAAATATAGGTTTCCCTCATACAGCTCGTTCTAAATGAATATACGCGCAAGACACGTTCTGGTTAGTGCAATGACAAGGATACTTTTGTAACATAAAAGGTTCACTACCAAGGAATGGAAATTACGCGAAATAGAAAAAAAAAAACTAGTTTTCCATCCTCGTTTCGTTTCGTTTCGAAATTATTTTCCACTTTGAGGTGATAATTTCCTAGGGTTCACGGAAAATTGAATCTATATAGTTATTTAAAGTATGTAGGATTGGTTACAACGTCAATACACGGTAAGTTGTTTAGCTTTTTGCGAGCTTCTCGCTAGTAAAAATGCTAAGCCTGTGGCTAACATAAGGTAACCGTGTTGTGTAGGTCAGCTTCTTCGAGACAAATAAAGTTAACACACCTCTAAGGGATTTCGTAGGCGCAAAAAAAAGCTTCGATGCTAGTAATAAGAATTCGCGAAGCTGAACATCCGTATGGATATCGAATCACGATCCCATGGTTTAAATTTCCCGAAGGAATTCCTTTAAGAGGCAATCGTTTCCGGGACCAGTTTCGATCAGGCAGCGGAAAAAGATTAGTTTGTCCAAATAGGATTTCTTAGGGATTCGAAACGATTTCTGAAACAACCTAGGTGAGAAGGTGCTACTCCAAAGTAATTCATAAGCCTTCATGTAAAGCCTTGAAATTACTCCCAATTTTCTAAATGTAAATTTTCTCGCTAGGGATGCCTCGCACGAGTCCGCGGCAATATGCCCATGCAACCGAGCCTTCAACCGTCACGAACGTAGCGTTGCCGTGATAGTATGCGTAGAAAACATCTGCGGTTACTACCGAGTTGACAAACGTCGTAGCTGCGAGTACATGCAAGTGCATGCTCTAGCACAGATCACTTTGTTTGGACAATAGGACACTACCAAGCCCTTAGTGCCCACACACCGCACAGGTAGCAAAGTTCGTTTGGAACGTTCTCACCTGCAAATGTCATACTCTTCCAACATATAGTCTCATAATATTCGTATTAGTCCTAAAAGGTTGCCGCCGTTACGATGGCAAAGTTCGCGAAGGGTCTGATCTCGCCGTTTCTCGAGTGCTACCTAAGAACGCACTAAACTCGAACTTTATTTTGGGTAGCATTCGAGATTTGGACGTCCTTGACACCCACTTCATCTCTTAGTGTGTGCCATTGTCCTACAGCTGCCAGGGACATTTTGAACTCGAAAGTAAGTCCCGCGTGGGATACCCTGCGAAGGCAATTAGCGAATTGTTCAAGATTCTGGTGGAAGCCAAAGTGCATAGGCTCAAGTACTTGGGTATGGTGTATGTGACAATATAATGGCGTTCGTCTTGGTCAATCTAATGACGCGAGAAAAATGGACAAACTGATCGCGTGCAAGAAGAGACGTTTCGTTTCTTTGCTTTTACCTGCTACTAGTGATTCGTTCTGGTACCTACCTAATTCTTATTTATGATGAAAAATTGATTTTGATGACTATTGTTACCGGTGCATCGATGTGACTGAACCCGCGGGACCTTTACTTAAAAGTGAACGCGCAAACGCAATAGCCTGTTGTCTCTGTAATTGTCGTCTGGTGGAGATGCTAGCTGGGGCAGCCAGTGGGTTGTGTGTATGCTGTGATGAAACGCAAAACGTAACGAATAAATGTCGTCTTGGGCATCGAAAATTAGTGAATTGGGCTGGGCCGTCTCGCTCAGCACGAATCACAATGGAAAAAATGCAAAACTTAACGTTACACTATATGTTGCGAGCTTTGCGTCCGATACTGCGGTCAGGGAAACACTCAACGAACCGTGTTCACCTTCGAAATCGTCCCGACATTTGGTACGTAACTTAGCTACACATTACGTTATCGCCAAACAGAAGTTATAGTTCGTTATACAATACCCAGCAAATATTTACTATAATTTTTTTTTTGAACTTTTGAAAAATTCTCCATATGAAATTTGTTTAGATCTCAACTCGATGCCGATATGATGTGGGAAATAAAATAACTACAACTGTAAAAAGGTTTCAAAGCGAACGGTCACATTTCGTTTTAATCCTACCGTATATATAAATAATAAATAAAATGCTATAGTTCAATATATAACTAAATACACGTCTACTGTTATATAAGCTCAAAGAAAGTGACCGTGAAGTGTACTTGTCTACCGTGCGCTTCATTTTGGCGGTATCGACGAGATTGCCTTCAATTAAACTACTACAAAGTAAGGTTCATTAATGTAACGCGTATCTTATATCCGTGTGCGATAAGCATTTGCCATACGAAAAAGATAGGAACAGGCGTTTTTTAAATCTTTTTAGAATTTGTATTCTAACGAAACGCTTTCTAACTAAAGTAGCGATGTGTCGCTCTAAGGTGCAATTTCTCCTGTTAGGAAAAGAGGGAGCCTCAGGGAGTCTGAAGGGTGTTTAGACACTTTAGAAATAATAGAAAACGGATTCAACAAATCAAACCGTGCTCCGAAGCATATGAAGCCAAGAGCTTCATGGAGATTTGTCTTAGTTTTGGTTTGATACGTAACTTGAAAAAGAACAGCGTAGTCTTTATATCGGACATGGACGTTTTACATATGGCTTAAATTATTTGTTGGGAGAAATTGGGCTGAAAGGTCCCTCGCCGCGAGGAAATTTAAGATCTGAACACAGACTCAGATTGCTGAAATCAAATCAACCTCTATGTTCGCGTGGAAGATAGCTAAGACGTCAATCCGTCGACTGCTTACGCCCGTCTCGCAGCTCTTCGTTCAATTTTATCGATCATCCCATTTCTACTGGCAGCACTGTCAGTCTTCGCATTAGTAACCATACATAGCATAAAGTGTTAGATATTAGCCTGTTCCTTCGCACGTTCGTCTAGTAAGGCTCACTTTTTAAACTGAGGGAGCTATAATCCTGAATCCTAGAATAGATCCTGAAAGAACGCCTTCTATTACAAATTACGCAACAACGGCGAGATACTGTTAGTTCAACTAAAATCCGTTTGAAACATCGGAGTAGATCTTTTTCGAATATCACCATAGAATACTAATTGTTGTTCAAATATAACTTACCTTTTTCACCGATACTCATTAATCAACAGTGGCACATTCAAAAATTGAGGTAAAGACTAGAAATTTATCTAATGAGCAAAAACACCATCTGTTTTACGAAAAATTATTGTCTAGAACGCAACATCTTTGTCAAGCAACTACATAAGGTACGCAAATTGAAAGTACCGTATACAAGATAAAGGTGCAAATCAGCCATGCGGTGGGCCTCTTGGGTGGCGAGAGCACGCTGCTACCCTCGAACCTAAACAATAACCGATAACAGCGAAATTATTATGAAAGCTTTTTATGAACTACTTTATTCGCTTATATAATACTTCTCTTACATACAAGCGATTGCTAAATTGCCAACTATTCTAAATACAAGTAATATATATATATATATATATATATACATATATATATATATATATAGAACACTACCATTATTGATAGGTGTTAGATCCGATTAAAGTTTAATTGCGGGTGGCTTTTTGAGCGTGGTGTTGCTTCGCGTTTCGTACTTCGATCATCAAAAATGTACCATTGCCATTTGAACTTGATAAAGACAATACTGTTTCTATCTGCTTTCTTCAAACAAAAGTCGAGTATGAAAATGTTTACGCCGTGTGATTGATCAGTTGAAGTCAAGAGATAACTTGCGTCAAGAAGTTATGACTATATATACTATATAGAGTGCACACTTTTAAAGCAATTCGGGTGTACGGCCTCTAAGAGTGTCAGCCGAGTAAGTAAGCAAAATTACGATTGAAAGCCGGCGACTAATGAGTCGTATTTTAGAAAAATAGATTAGATGGCAAGATGGCCAGAGTATGCTTGCAGCTAACTTGAAAAGCGTTTAGATGTACAATTGTATATAAGTACAATTATAGAAGATAAGGTCCGCAAGTTTTAGGAGGCTTGTAAAAGTACTTATCGTTGTCAATCAACTACTACGATTGTGCTTGTATCTTGGTTGGAACGTAACCAATTTCGCTTTTACTCTCCTAATAAAAATACGACGTTTCACCTGAAGCTGACCGTTTTCACCTCACAAATTGACCTGTCTTGTGTTCTCTCTCCACGATCCTCTTTCATCTCTCAATCCCTTTATCTATTCCTTTCCGCCAAAATCCAATGTTGTTCAGATCTCATGCTGAAAAGTCATCCAGCTTTAAGACCCTTTTTACTGCACAAATCATGGTTACGGATTTTAGATATTAGTGGTCAGAAAAGGTCCATTCTTGCTTGTCGAGGCCAAGTCTGAAGAATACGGTGAGTTCAAAACAATCTTCCACCCAATGCTTGCAAGACAGCCTCAATACCTTTGCCAGTCAGTGGCCTGGTATTGTATTAGAGGAGGATGACGTTGCCTCGTTTGTCGGTTTTTTTCTACTGAATAGCCTCGCAATTTGACGCAATCAGTCCATACGGAGACGCTTGTTGACGGTCTTGTACTTCTCAAACATTTCTTAATATACAGAACTCTTAATTTTTCATCAAACACAAATTATCACCTTTTTGGAATACCGATCCGGCTTAACCTTCGGCACAGACATATCCAGGAAGTTAATTATTCCTTCCTGTTTTATATTAACTTCGAACTATCACTCGTCATCAATAAAAGTTTCTGTATGGACACGTAAAGTTATAGCCGCGTATTGCCCCGTGTCGGGCGAGACATTGAGGTTTAATGAGAAGCCATTGACCTCTTCACCCAGACTACCCAGACACCCTGGCTCCTACGTTTCGGTAAAATTACATGCATCTAAATGCCTAGTCTGGCCTACATTCTCAGTCCATTAACAGGTCGATCGCTATTCCGGGTACTCATCGACCTCTACTGTTTGACTAAGATAGGGTGCACCCTCCAGGTCTAATACTTCATTTTCGAACTTAGAAAATCCCTCCTAGCAGTCCTTTCAGTAACCGAGTTCTTGCTGTGCGGGGTACAAATATCTCAATTGTTTCGGTAGTGTTTGACCTCGACAAAAAGCGGAATAGCATAAAGCACACTTTTCTTTATTCTTTAAAATCTTTCTTCTTAAAACCTTTATCATTGGAGTCTGAATTCGACACAAAGCTTTTGCAAGAAAGTTACAACGAATTTACTAAAAGCAGAAAACATTTTCCAATAATAATTATCAGTGAACAAACAGTGGACAAATAAAGGGACACACTAGTAAAAGGACAGGACAAATTGAAATTACCCCCCGACCCAATAGTATGAAATGGCTTCGGAAACTAGAATACAGGTGACCCAGTCTAAATATACGTTAATACTTATCATATAATTTATCGACTCGACGGTATACTTATTTAAACTATTGTGCTAAGTTGAAGTGACCTGGCGACACATCTCAGACCTTGGAATAGGTTGAGAAAAATAGTTCTACCCCTAAATAAGGCAGTCAGATACGCATGCATGGCTACATCCTATCGGTGATTCAGTGTTCGAGCAGAGCTGCATATAGAATCTGCATTAAGCGAAATTGTGCTATGTAAAAAAAACAGGGCGGGATCGCATAGAGCTGAGTAATGTGAAGCAGAAAACATTTCTACATATCCGTAGGGTGCATAGGGAAGACGGCCTCTGCGTAGGTATGCACTGGAAGTGGATTAGAAGTAGAGGCGAATGAGTCATGTAGTACTAGATAAAATGAACCGTTTGATCAATTGGAATCCGGTTCCCAGTATCAAAACGCGTATCAACGATACTTCAAAGAATGCCCCCGTGCATGAGTCGGCAGATCTGCAAATAAATTCACTCACATATCATCTCTAACGCAGCGTTAAACATCATCCTATTCGGGATGAAAGAGCAAATGATATCTAACAAAAACCAATAGAAAGCTATGAACCTATTAACAGAGCCTCAGGAAGAAGTTTGAGATATTCAAGGAAAGTATTGTGTAGTATAAGCATGCTGAACGGTCGAACTGTAATCCACAGTTACGCTATAGGCCCACATCTATAGTGGATTTTTGTAGCTTAGCTAGCTTATTGGGAAGCGACCATTTGGATGAGTGCTCGGATCTACCTCCAAGAACCGCCAAGAAAGTCTTGATGGACTTGCAGTTATCTAAAGGTTGGAAAAAAATGGTAATAAATTAGGGTAACTATTTGCAACCTGTGCTCAACGCAAAGCTGACATAAACAACTTATGTTTTGTAACAACCGCTATAACAGGCTAAGTGCCATAAAACCTAGGTCACATCAACAGGCGCATTGTTAACGGATCATCGAGCCTGGAATAAATTACACCAAATTTATCTGCGATTTGAGCTGAAATCCAGGAAAGCCATTATTGCTCATTCTAAAGTAGACAGTCATCTTTTTACATCCATAGAACGTAAACTCAGCCGGACTGCATATCCTCAGCGCAAGTGTCCTGAATACGTCTGCAGACTGGAAGGTCAACACTCCCATCGTGTATTGACCTAAAGAGTTCTATTCAGGTTAATGGGAAAACGAGTACTTCGCATTAAACCAAATACGACCTGACTGTCAACGCCAGACTAAACGCGAACCACCAATATTGTAATGTAATTACCATGAGTAAATGCATTTTGACTCTTTAGCAAACTATTCTTGTTAGCAGCGACAACTTACCTTTTTGCGGAAAAACTTCTGACGCGTGAAAAGGATGGCGTGGGAAGCTTCAGTTTGGCCGAGATATTCTTTCAAGCTGCAGCCCCTTCCTATGGGTACTATCGTATAAAAAGCCTTCAAAAATAATTATGCCCCTTTTGGCACTTGGTTCGCTTCACTGGTCATCTGCTTCTAAAATCTATACGTTTCCTCTTTAAAGGGTTGGAAAAAAAGCCTTTCTTTATGTTGAGATTTCAAGGTTTAATGGGTATCAGCGTAAGGAACCTAAGCCTACACACAACGTCCGTTAGTACATTTTCCTGCATCCCAAGAAAGAAATACACTGCTTGAAGGAGCTTCTCCCACTCCACACATCTGTCATGACCCTATTTTGCTATGAGTGCTAACATTACCTATTTTTAGTTGACCTTTCCAAAAAAGAATGCCCGTTAATAAAACTCGTTGACAAGATAAGTTGTGTCTATATAATAACAGTCAGTATTATCGACAAATAGAAACAGATTTTTGCCGTGAAAATTTGTTTAATATCATCATTCGTAAAGTGGCGCTAAACTGGGTTGTATCTAATCTGTACTATTCATCACGGCTATTATCTTTGTTCCTGTCATTGTGGTTGTGCAAAAGGAAATTGAAAAAACTCTTTTATAAATGCCGACGAATTCTCAGAGTTTTTTTTTTTTGTTTTTTTGTCAGGAAAGTAATGAGCTATCGTCAAATGATCCAGTTGAGTAAATTACTCATTGACTATAAGGTAGCATTCGGCATTATAGGTCCGATAGTGCAATCGCGGGGAATTTTCAATGTGAAATAACATGGTTGTACTAAAATTCATAGATAAAGGTAGTAAACTGCTTGATCTGCACTGAGATAGTATAGATGTCATTTTAAGATAGCCTCGTTAGCCAAAACGAACTCATTGTAGAGCACAATATATCTGTCTCTATAGCGGCAAGTGGGTTTCAACCCATGCTGGATCATACTTTTCGAATTCATAATCCCTTTACGCCGGTCCGCACAACAAGCAGCAAGATCAAGCAAATTTTTAACACTATAGACAATTAATTTTCTCATAGACAGTGGCCTGTAGGAGCAAGTAAATAACATATATACAAACCGTTCTCGGTTACAGTTTATTGTGTACTCGTGTACTCGTTGTTATGTCGAACTGGAACACGCGTTTTGGCTGGTGCACAAGTTAACGAACCGTAAAGGATTTCGTTTTCGATTTCGAGATAACGTTTGGCTGTCCTCTACTGTTGTAGACAAAATTAAGTCAGCTCTCAAGGAACTGCACAGTAAGGCAGTGATCACGACTTCTAAGTTAGCTACTGGATATTTGAGTTTTGAAACGTACGCCGGCTGAACGTTCGTTAAAACTTAGTCGAGAATGTTCCGCGTACATTGTTATCGAGCGGGGCTACGACCGCGAACTATCAGTCCAATGTTCTACGCAATATTTACCGTCATCTTCGAAGAAGTTGTTTATCTACTAACTCGTATTGCAACAAATTGACTTAAATTTACGTTAAATTAACATTTCAAGGATCGGTCACATCTATGCAACGAGTGTCGGTAGGTTTAATGTTAATTAAATATTTATGACTCTATCTATGCATAAGTTCAACCAAAGCTCACTGAGTCTCTAGCCATTTCCAACAGACCCCTTTAAACTTACAGATAACAAGTGTTGCTTTCTTCGTTTGATTTTTCCTGGACTTCAAGTTATTATTACCAAGTTTTTTTTTAATGCTAGAGATTTCCAGAACATTTTTTAGAGACTTTTGCTAAGTCCATAGATTAGTTTAAAAAAAATTCTACCAGCGTTTCCGTTACATCTGTGGCATATTAAAACGCGCATGGCCGGTCTTAATTGATTTTCTAGCGAGGTCCGGAAACGTTATGCCGTTTACTGAAATAGGATGCACATTATCAAAGGCTGGTTAAGAAGTCGTAGAGTTAGTTCATAGTAATCAATAGCCGGATAAACAGTACTAAAAATTAATGATTTGAACAGGAAACTCGTATAGGAAGATAATAGCGTTCGAAACAATGACATCCTTCAAAAAAGCCGTAAGCCGTTTCACAATCGGCCGCATGCTGTATTACGATACCCTTGCCTTACTCCCACTTTATTCCTATAATAAAATAAATTACTCCTACAAATGCAACGACTTAAAAAAACTTGAAAAAATACTTCTTTTTTTCTTGCATTTTCTGATATCAAGCCTATGAGAATCCTATAACAAAAAAGGCGCAAAAATAATTTTCAGTACCAAATTTGCTAGACTGCTCTCCGAACCAGCTAGAACGCAGTGGGCACCGTCGATATTGAATATTTTCTAGTCTGGATCGTTGTCTAGCCTGGTTATGCGTTTTTCCTCAACTGGATAGTTTCTTATAGGTGAACATATACCAAATAGATATTTTTCCTCGAATAAGAATCGTGTGGGCTCCTGTTCTCTTCAGACTTGAATCAACTTCTCAGCGTCGCTCACTGTCCACCTGTGAGCGAAGCAAAAAAAACATTGTCGCTATTTACAACCACATATCGTATTGTCACTGCTAACAATACTGATGTAATTTAGGGACGTATGGGAGCGCACTCCGCCAAATCACCTGCACATGTGTTAGTAATCCCTTCTAGATCTAAGAGGATTATAATTATGTTTTTTTTTTTTTTTTATTTTGCGTAAAGTCAACATGACTACCATCGCCGAAGTTATACTGCTCGAGATGAATAAGGACAACTACGTTTAGGACAGTGTTTTCAAACACATCTGTTGATATACTTAACTTGAGATATTTGGAAAATAACGTAATTAAACGTAACCTTCGTCGTAAATTTGGCGTGGACTCTACTAGCGAGAGAGCGGTACGTTGTCCAGCTTTTCGTTGGTGCGCAAGTTACATTTAGAAGAACCTCAATATCAATAATGGACTATACGTTCAGCGGGCGAACGTGTGCGCAAAAAATGTTGCGCGAAAAATACACGCATATCCAATTCATCAATGCGTTTCAACGAGAGGAAACTCTACAACATCTAGGCTACAGCTACGACTCATTTAATAGTTTATTCACTGTACTTCTGTTGTTTTCTTGCTTATCCACGCCTCTACCTACCTACCTACCTACCTATTCGTTACCTACAGACGGGATATTCTACGATTCGATCACTCTGTGTTCCCCCACTTCGCGTCAGCACCTTAGTAACGCAGGGGACTGAGAAGAAAGGGGGTCTGTTAGTTAGGATTACGCAAATCTATTGAGTTGTCTCGTTTTCGCGGCGAAGGGCTTTTCGAATTGAAATTGAAAAAAAAAAAGCCTTGTTGCGCTAAGGCATGGATTGGGGTGCACTAGATTGAGTTTGGTGTATAGTGTTTTTAGACTGTGACTACCTTTTCTCCAAGGCCTACTTAGTAATCATATACATTTTCGTGCATAGCGCAATAAAGAATAGCAAATGGTGAACAATTTCCGCGCATTTTCATCGATGATCTATTGGACGCTCGACATTGAGTACTTATCGCAAACACATTAAACTATCCAAACTGCCTTTAGGATACCTATTGCAATTATAGTTTTAATAGTAGACCATTTTCATTGGAAGGTTATTAAATTGTACACTAACATGGCGTAAGTGATCTTCACCAGTCAAGAGATGTGTCTCCTCAGCTGCCAGTGTTACGTACTCACTACCCCATTGCGCTACTGGTAAGATTTGATACATGGATGGTTTAAACGTACGCGGGCTGAATCGCGGTCTGCAAGAGCTTCACCCTTACTGCTTGAATATCACACGGCAGAACTATAACAAGAATCATCATCATCGAACAGCTTCTTTCTATTTATGCAGTGCTTACTGTTTGAGTTACAGTTTTGAAGATAACGATTACATATCGTCTCATAGGTAACATCGGCAGAACGTGAAGCAATCCAGGACAAAGGCGTAATATACCCAGCCTGTTGCCCCGTTCGCGGCGCCTTGCGTCCAATGTATTGTGCGCTGCCTTCTTCATCATTTTCCATTCGCGGACTCCATGACAAATGCTCCCGTAATTGCTTGTCGGTCGGTCGGCCGCCCGTCACGATGAGAGCCAGCTTCTAGAACCACTTTAGGAACCGCCAGACTGTGAATACTAAATCGACAATCTCCCAATCAGCAAAGCTGCAGTAGCAGTGCTGAAGACCATACCGTACTTACTAGAGGAACGGGTAGCGATAGGGGACCATTGCGACTGATTGGCCGATGTCTGGAGGGGTGACTTTTGCAGGCTATGTAGGATGAAACTGCATCTCAAACCAGAGATCGTGAAGACAAGAACGACCCCTAGTCAAACTTTGCCCCACTATTTATTTAGAAACTCAAATGCCTCTGGCAACGTTTAACTAAACCGACCTTTGACGGCAAATATCTAATATGTAGAAAGGCTCATTTTGCCGAGAACTCTAGACTTGAATTGAAATCAGGAAACTCCGCAGAAGATGAAACAATGGGGAAGAGTGGACTTGTGGCCGTTCGCTAGCCACTTTAAGATGTGTAAATTCCAATAAAAGGACATGCTTGCTGCCGAGTTAATTAGAAAGCAGGCGAAATCTTCGTACTGCACATTTCCATGTTCTGGCCAGCATGTTCTTATTGAAATATTCTTACTTGCTCCCCATCGAATTATCGGCCAAAGCGTTAACTGGGTGACCCTTAGAATAATGCCCTTCTCGAATTCTCATGTCGGGGCAAGATTTGCATATATCTGCTATGCATTGCACCACTAACAATTTTTAGCTATTTATTTACTCATAATTGAAGATTTGAAATTACCTAGAGCGTTAGGTCCCACGAAAAACGAGAGTAGTTCACTTAATTTTATGCAATCCAAGATTGCGTCCTTTGAAAAAAAATCAACTATAGTTTATCACTTTTTTTTCCTTCTAACATAAAGTTTCCTATAACGGTTATTTACTTCTGTGATTATTGACTAACTGACGAAACGGTTTAACTAGATTAAGAATTCAAAAGACAAACAAGCTGTTATTTTGGATCGTAGATAGTCTAGTTAGATCCGATTTTAGGTTGGTTCGGGGCAAGATTATATATTATTTTACAATAATAAACAGAAAAGAAAATTTGTCAATCAGTGCATATGCATCCATTTAAGTAAGTTCCTGAGTAAGGAAATTTTGAAAAAAAAAAAAAACGTCGGAAAACGTGGACTACTCTGAAAAGATACGCATTAGCCAAGTACCGTTATTCTTGAATGAAAAAAAAAGATCGACAAACCGATACTGTATGAACAAATTTGAAAGTGTAAATAAGAAAGCAATAGCAGGATTGCTACGTTTATTTATTCAGTCGTTGGACTCTGTGAAAGCCAACAAGGCATGTTCAGTACTCTAGTGCGTTCTTGCCATTACTCCACATGAATCCGTTAGCCTCTTATAGATATTCTGAAAAGCCGCAGTAAGACTATGGATAACAACGCTTTAAAAGGCACATGATTCGATGGGGTTCACCAATCGAGATATGCATGTGCAAGAGAAAGTATGCCTCATCTGTTTCCCGCTAGGAGGAGGTCACATGGCCTCTTGAATGTATTAAAAAATGACGCAGCTTTGTAGAATTATGGAACCTTCTTCAAGATTACTCTAAGATGTCAAAGTGTATCTCTATGCTACGTTGCGTAACATTTTTTTTTTTTTTTTTTGGAGAGCCGAGTGACAATGTGAACGCCGTGTCAGTCTAAATCAAGTGGGAGCTCTAATGCTTATATTCGCGTGTTCAAACTAGTGCAAGATGAAATGACCTAAGTTATACTATGTCTCTATGGTAAGGAAAAGGCATTGCTTTTCTCGAACTCAATTGCCCTTACGCTTATAGAAAACGTATCATTTTGTACCATTTGACATTGCGATCCAATGATGAAAAACAGGAATATTCAGGAAACGACAACCTGATCTCGTACCTAATATTCTCGGTTAGTCACTGTCGTAAACGAAGAACTGCCGAAAAAAATAAAGCTGGTCAACAAAAAAGAAGCTAAGACCAGCTTAGACTGCTCGGTGTTGGATGATAACCGAAATTGCCCACAGAAACAGGTTCGTTGTGGAACGTGATCTTGCTTAACTCGAAACACTTAATGGCATTGTTTCTAAGTGTCTACGCATTTTTCCCAAGGTGGAAAAGAGTGAAATTTACAAATTTCCTTGATGACGGAAAGTTAGGATCACTGATAAGTTGTAGATTCATTCAGCCCGAGCTCAAATAATTTACGTCTAACATGTTTTGTGTAGTATGTGTTTACATACTTGTTGAACGTGAGCGTAAAGTATTTAATGTGCGTTGTTGTTGTTGTTGTTAAAAAAATGTTTAATGTGCGTGCGTAATAAATATTTGTTGAACATCGATTGTGCTATTGATTTCTGTCCGTTATCAGGGTTGATTAACTGGAATATCAAACTTAAAATGAAGTTACGACGTTACGCCAACTTTTTTTTACATGAAGCTGACTGTCGTAATTACGTCTCCTGGGACCGAATACGGATGAATAATTTAAACCACGAAGTTGGCTTTCAGTCAGTAAAACTAACGTTTGACGACAAAGAACCACTGTCGACTTTATGCGGAGATCGATATGTCTTTGAGTTAGTCCAGTTTCCTCGCAGAGGTCCCATCGGTAGCTACATAAAAATCACCACCGCAACGCACAAATCAGTATTCTTCGCTTTCGTGTTTTTGGATCTATAGTAGTAGACACCTACCAAATATTTACCTCATACCTCATCGATGAAGCTTTCCGACTGAGTCGAAACTAATGCTGATCTTATGCATACTTGCATTATCGAGGCTAAAGCGTCATGCTTAGTTTGTAAATATGGAAATCTACGCATTTTTCAACCATCTGGCGTCTTTGATGGTTCTTCACGACTGTGATTTTCTGGATGAATTGCAAGGATCTTAACCCAAACCCATTGTTCAAGCTTCCTTTCGTACCAGCGTCACTTGCAGCTTGCTGAAGCACTTGAGCCGATTTTCTATACAGCTTGTTATGGACCCTATAGTCCTACGCTGATCAGGTATCAAAAGAGCCTTTAAGAGTATTCTCATTATATATGTTCGTGGTTCACAAAATGTATCTTTGCTATCTTGTGTCAATCATACGTAGAAGGTAGAGATATTTGATCTACAATAAACCATGACCATGCCGTAGTTTACCCAGAAGTAAGCTACTTACTGTGATGTCGCATACCGACCTATACAATAGGGTAACTTACTTAGCGAAAAGTTCATTTATAATTCATTTGTATTTAATTTTGCGTACAACTATGATATCAGATGCGAAGAACAGAATTTCATATTAAAAGGCACTAATCGTTCATTTGTTTGGATTGGACTCACATGGCTAACGGATTCGTATCAAAAAAAAACTCATCATTTTTAATGACTAAGAATTTCACGTAGCACACCTCTAATAGTCAGACTGAGAAGTTTATCATATAAGCCGGCAAAACAGGCATGATATTTATCGGCACTGGCCTAACAGGTCAGGGGCCTGCGGTTGCCGGCACAGTCAAAGTACTTCCAAGACGGCTAAAAAATCCCCGACGTACCTAATCGAGAGTTGGTTATATTTAGACAAATGCTCAAGTGAACGTTGATCTTGACTTCGTTTACTGTCTATATGGCTGCTCTACGGCCTTTCTTCAAATACACATAACGTTTAATTAACATAAAAATATTGATTGCACTGGCTTGCTATATTTTATGCGTTTGATGTCTTCACCCTATCTAACATTTTCATTCTGAATTGTGTGGTATGTGTGTGTTCGGTGATGTCTGTATAGGTCCGTAACATAGTTAGGCTTTGAAGACGTAATAAAGCCAAAAATTAAGTTAATACATAATTATTCATACTTACGACCCACCATATTGGTTTTGTTCTAAGATTTTATAATTTAAAATTACCAAAACGTAATAGGCAATTCACAGCAACTAGCAAGTACTTACTCGCCCGTTCGGCCTTAGCTGCCGTTTCACTAGTAGTAGATTGTGCTAGAAATAAAAACTCCGCAGATTTTCCATCTATCCTTCAAATTGTATGGGATTTGTTATATCTCAGTAAACTTTGCGTTCTTCGAAAAATTTCTATGCCCGAAAATCCCTATCGCGAGGTAAGTCTAATAGTGTACTATATAATACTACTAACATTACGAACAAGCACTTCTCTGCAAGTGTGTGTTGGTCTATCGATGCATCACATAGGTGGCACGTTCTTTTTGAGTGCGTCCCACTTCAATAATTCACCCCGTCTGAGCTGTGGCCTGACTTGCATAGGTGGTCTACAATAAACGCTACCAGGCTACTGTAATACTCATTGTGAACGGACTTATATTGATATATTCGATTGTAACGATATGTGCTTGAAGTTTCTGTGGGATGATATGGGCAAGAATAATGAGTATTACAACGCTGAAGCTGCCGCAAGTGCTCCACTTCGACTACTTATAGAAATATTCAAAATGGTCACCGAGACAAATAAAACGTGGTACATTTATGGTAGGGCAACGCTAGGAACTCGAGCTTACCGTGATTTTGTCCAGCAAAATCGGAGAAGAGAGACGAGACGCGGTGCAGAGCGCGCGTTTCCTGACTCGTCGAAAGGTGACGACCATGTTGACGCCCGCCACAAGAACTTAAAACTGAAACCTGACAACACCAGCGGTATTGGCGTCGACAAGTGCAAGCTATCTTCGGGACGAGGCCAGGCTATTTCTGTTCGAATGCGATCTGTTCCTTCCAAATCTACAAAATAGCTCGCCTCTATAAACCCGAAACTCGGGAGGAAGACCCTTACGTCAGGAGCTTCGAGCTACATATTCGCTCGCAGAAGCCTGCCGCATACCGAATGGCGAGTCGGTGAATTTCTGATTGAAAAGCCATCCAACGAACGGCGGCTCGTAAGATCGAGTTTTGACAGGAGAGGCAGACTCATACACTCGTCAAGGCTACACCGGCAATTTTATTCAGATGGAGTTATCCTATCCTTCAACGTACGGCAAATGCATTGAATTCTTGTTTTCAATCTTATTTCCTCGTCAACACTCTAACACAGTGCATCATCTAACTCCGCTAGATTTTGACACAGATCCGATAAACTACCTGAAAATGAAATCTGCCAAAGACAGGTCGTTCTAAGTGCCCCAAACACGACCATACCGGGGTTTTATGTCACTCATTCGACATTCACTCATAGCAGACTTTCACTTATTCCCCTTTAGGATATTTTTCCGTTTGTTACAACTTCTTTACATCTGATGACATAACTGCTCTGTCATCCTATTTTTTTTTTTAAATAGAATAGATTTTCTATTATCATCTCTTAAGACTGTTTTGTGCACTGTCACGCGGGACGAACATACTGTACTCTCATGTTAGAAGAATGGCACTTACTTACTAACTTGAATAAATCTCTTGGCCGTGGCTAGAAAAAAGTTGTTCAAGTTTAGACTTATGATACCTTTGATGATGCTAAAGTATTTATAACATTATCTAACGTTGAAGACAAACTAGGGTAACGTTTCAAGCTCGCGGCATAGAGAAGAAACTTCATCGGCCCAAAAATCACCAATTTGACAATTTGTTCAGCTTATATAGTGAAAAGATTATAAAGGACATGTAAATAGAACAAAGAATTAGGTGCAATGTGATAATGACCAGAAATCACAATACCCGAGTTAAACTGTATATGCATCATGATTGAGCTAAAAGCTTTTCTATCACGTAATAATGTGCAGATTGTCCTAACCCCTGCTTAGCCGTATGTAAATCTCTGAGATATCCAGAAGTATGTGCTAGGCAAGTAGTCATGTCAGCCTTTGTCTGATCTGCGCATATCTCCTATTCTGTGATTAACGCTGATCGAATATACCGTAGGGCACGTTGCTCTTAAGATCTGAAGTGCATTCTAAGAACATGTGTCTACTATGTATTTTACCGTATAACGCCCACTTGCGAGTCAGCTTCTTATTCGCTCCGTGACCTCAGCAAGATATTTGGGAAAAGTAATTACGTTTGTACCTAATAATTTTATTGAGACTTTTATAGTTCTCTTTAAGCTGAACAAAACAAATATTACCGTTTATTACATTTTGATAATTACCCTGAAGAAGATCTATAAGTCATTAACAAAGCAAAATTTTTATCTTCAAAGTAAAATCAAGTCTTTAGGTCACTGTTGGCTTGACTATATCCCTTGGTTTTTATTATTATATTCATTAGCTGGAGTTCTTAGCGCGTTTCGTAGAGATTTCCCACTTTCTTATTTACTCAGTTTGCTTCCGGGTAGCTGGATTGGGGGATCTTCGCTTACGATCGTTAGTTTCACCCTTCATCCATTCCGGTAACGCATCCATTCTATCATTAGCTAAACTCTTTCTGCTAATCTAACGAATATTCAAAGGAATCAGAGTATTTCAGTATATTCGGAAAGAGAACAGCGATAGACTGTGAGCAAAGGAAAACAGAAAAGGAAACTGGTCAGATGGAAAGGACAGGAAACACGACAGTCGCAGGAAAGGGGCAATCGATAAACACTCGCCATCTTCAGCTAAAAACAGTCAACCTAGTTACAAGCGCAGAAGCGGCGCAAACTGCTGGTCATATTTAACTTTTACCTATCACTGCTATCCTTCGACGTAGCGTATGCGATATGCTTTGTTCCACGTAGCCTGAAACCCTTTAGCGTGGAAGGGTACGTAGTAAGGTCTCGCTCGTAAGTTGTTTAAATATATTACAGGCATCTGACTGCCAAGTTTAGAGGAGCTGATATACAATGGGTTGATAAATAACTTCCTAATAACATGTGTGACATATTTGTTGCTCAAGGGAAGAACATTAGAAGAGGGAAATGTGGAGATGGGGCAAACAGCGGGCTACAAGCAAATTAAAAGTGGGTGGGGCCGTGGCTTTAGCGCAGCTAGAATCAACCTGCATCTTTCGTTTTTATCGATTACATGTTGCTTTCTCATGGAGTACCCGTTTTTCTGTTACAATATCGCTCGACATTTTCAATAGCAAACAAAAGCAGCAAGTTATAATTCCAAAGATTATTACATTATCAGAATAGTTATATTACATAATCACCCTGGAAACTGTACATAGGCAAATATTATTTCGAGCTTGTACAAAACAAAATGTGGCTAATATTCTATAGATCACAGGGAGATCAAAGAAACTGAATTGTCCTTACTTACACTCACCGTAATATATATATGTATCTGGTACACTAAACTATCTCTTGTCCTTATGTGCCATACACCTGAAAGAAGTCCTAGTGTGTGTATCGTTTAAAGAAAGGACCATTGTTGGTATGACTCCAACGTTTTAGCCCCCCGTTCAGCTCTAAATAATAAGCTTAGAACAATTCCTTAGGTTGCTCTATCTGCTAATGCCCTCGTTAAGTTTTTACAGATGTGCCTGTCGCTTGCGAGTTCACTGCGTCAATCGATCTAAGAGCAAAATCAAACGACCGTATTTTTACCGCTCGCATCGTAGAGACTGCACTATGCTGCCGACAAATGTGCCGAATTTCTAAATGAATTCTACTTTATTTGTATCATATCCCTAAACGACTTGAAGGCCGTGTCCTACTGATCAGCTCGTTAGTATTAGACGGTGGCTTAAAACGATCTGTTTGGTACTTCGTATCGCCGTTGATTGTGCAGAATCGATTACACCTCTTGCCTCGCTTTACGGAAGTTGCCCTAGTGGTTAGCTACTAGTGGACTCAAAGATTCAGAATGGCGCGTACATATGAGAAAGAGACTGATAGAGGCAAAATGCAGTTCGAGACTGTGAAAAAAGCAGCCTCAGCTGTTGCAGGTAGAAGCATTTCCGTTGGGGTGGCAGTTTCTGAATTTGGCTTCAGGCTGTAGAATAAGTTGCAGCTGCTTACTTCAAACAAGTCTGCTTCAACATACATTCATTTGCGTCATGTGTCTAATGCGTAACAAGAGACCATATTAGCCGAGTACTTTGCCCAATGATCATGCAAGCCTATAATATGCCCAAAGTGAAGTTAATTCCGCAAAGGTTTGCTAAGCAATTGAACATCGGTGTGCCAGACTATTGACATTGGGAAAGACTGAATAGTAGTTTTCCTAGTACAGCACAATCAGTATTGCTTGTGGCAACCCAAAAGAGTACTTTTTGCACGCGCACTAATTTCAGTAATGAAAAGATCAAAGTTTTCTGCGAGTATATGAAACCTCTGATAAAGCCACAAAAATTCACCTTTCCAAATATCTTTGTCCTAAATAAAACGCTCCTTCTCACGGTAATAAGCTTTCCAGAACTGAGAAAGAACGAAGCTGATTGCTTAAACGGTATCATAAAAACGTGGAATCCTTGTTGCAATGCCTGCCTGCGGGTCCAAACCCAGCTCCGCCGTGTTTTGTCTTTATGGGCTTGTACTTCAAAAAACACGCCATGTAGTAAAAGCCAAGGTTTTACAAACTCGTCTAGATGTACGACAAAATGAGGTATTTAACTGTCCTAAGCATTTCATCGCAATCATTTGCTATCAGCTAGAAAAGCCATACCTTCTAATCAGAATAACCGCGAGACTCACACAAGTCAAGGTGTGATCAAGATGGCTTTGGGGAATGGCGCTCTCATCGTTACACATCTTTCACCCTGTTCAAACGAGCTACAACCCCCTACATGTGACTGTTTCTGGGCCATTCAAAGCTTGATTTCGTAAAGCTTAGAAGAACTCTTTTACTACTCACAGTAGAAGGATCATAATATATGAGGTAGTCGGAATGGCGCACGAGAATCACTTGCGATGAAAAATATCATTAGGTGGTTTCAGACAGTTATCTTTCCGCTGAATGAAAACATATTCACAGAAAATAACTTTCTTCCTTCAGTGGCATGAAGTGATGGCCGGGCCATCATGAGGTGTTGTTCCAACAGGACAGCCTTTTATCCTTGGAAATGAAGGCTCCGCGGCGGACAGCTGCGTTGCCGGTCGCCACCCTCCCGCAAGGGCCAAGAGACAGAATCCGTAAATTATCTGTTATTCTCATGAAACATGTTGAAACACAACAATATGTTGTTGAAAATATGGGCTCGTTCACTTCAACTGTCCAATAAAATTAATTAGATTCAATGGTGCAATTCAAATAAATGCGCCGTTCATTTGTATATCAAGACATGTTTTCTTCCTAAAAGCTACTTGATATTTAGAAAAGGTTCAACTATGATTGTATGACCAGTATCTAACCGTTACAATAACTCAAATTAACTGCTTCGCTCTGATTTATTGGTGGTACATATGGGCCTGACTCCGGCCTATATAATCACATAGAATAGAATAAGGCTACATTAGATAATGACATAGAGGTCTCTAATTAATTATTTCTCGAAAACTAATATTTTATTGATATCTAATTTTAGGCCGCACAGTAGAGAAATCCTTAGCAAATATATTGGTCGGTATAATTTTTCTTTTTCCGTAGCAACTATTTTTAACTGGGGCGTCTAGTAAATTCTGGCCTATATAGCCCTGGCCTTTTCTAGATGTGATTAATATGTTTTCCCCCTCCTACGCTCAGACCAGCTGTGTAACTCCAAAAGATAAAGATACATTTGTTCTGCTAAGATTAAGGTTGTAGAAACCCACACATGGTACATTTTGTTAAGGATACTATGTTATAATTTTACATATGTATCAATTTACGATAGAATATATAAGCCGGTATAAAAAACACCCTGACTCGCATTAATGGCAGATGCAATTTATATTATACCTTTTTAAATACCATTATACAGCATAACGAAATATATTCTCTCCATTATAGCCTTGGCTTATAATTATTTCTTGTTCTTAGACAGATCTTCCCACTTCTGCGTCTGTCAGACAATGACATTAACGAATACATATATATATATATATATATATATATATATATATATGTATATATATATATATTTTTTGAGTTTATCAGTATACAATACAGTTGCAGGGTTCCTCAACGTTTTATTTGTCGAAGACGAGATTTCTTAATGTTTTTAATTATACCTGCTTCCTTGCCTATACAATGTCTTGTGATATATATATGCATTATGTGTGACGTCTCAGGGTACGAATATGGTCCTACTGAACCACTTCCTATATAAGGAAACTATCTTCCGAGCACCGCGTTACCTCTTTTACTTGAGAAATTTTTGTTCTGTACACTTCTGTGCTCTGTAGGCTCCCAATGTTTCACTGATCATCATCATCATGTAAATTACGTCGATGAAACTGGTACGCAGCCGCAGCGTCATCACCATAGAAGCCGATTGAATTTATATATCACGACCTTGTTTTTGGCCCACATCCGACCAGACCTGTCATATGGGTTCTTACATCATGGAAATAATTATAAGTAAACAACACATCTCATATAAGCGAGTGAAAATTATCAAGATGTTTCACTTATATATATATATGTATAAGCGAAAGGGATTAAGATAACGGAATGGACAAATACAGCCAATTTTTTGCCGATTTCCCCATTGAACGCCCAACTGAGCCGTAAGCCTACCGCAGATTTCGAAGCAAACAGCGCCTGTGGCCTATGATTTGAAAATTAGTTGTCGTTTTTCTCATCACTGCTCCTATCAGATACAATAAACTAGATACGGCATTACATCGAAAAACAACGTAGGAAATACACGAAATAGGTGCATCTTCTAATAGGTCTAAGTAGTTCAGGTCAAATATAATACGCATCGAGAATTTGCTTTAGATATAACGGACTTGTTGTCCGTGCTATTTGGTCAGTCCTACCACTAATTCGTCTCGTAAAAGGTTACTTTAAAATTAACAGTCTCACTCTATCAAAAACGCTCCTACCAAAAACATTTAAACGAAAAAAAAAAAAGAAGAATTTCAAAAGCGTTCCGTTAAACTTTTATTAGGCATCATCAGTACGGGTCAAAAGAAACTAAACGAGACAATATTGCTAAGCCGCCCACATTGATAGCATTACTTGTATACACAATACATTATATTAATGATATAATTAATAGGCGCTAGATAGCTCTTTTTCTAAAACGCGATATTCTTATTTGCATAATATATGAAATCATTATTGCTCTACCATGAAAAATAACTTGAGTCAAACTAAGTTTTATATATTGAAACTTTTTGTAAGGTTGCGGGATATCGTATTTTTTTTTATCCACGAAACAAAAAAATGAACTTTGTAACTCACCACATTAATACAGCATTTCCGGGTAAGTTTTCTAATTCTAATTTCGTATAAATATTCAACATTGGCAAACACTTTCTTTTCAATAATCCGAATATTGCCGTATTTGTTATATGCAGAATGAAATTTCTATTATATCTTAATGTGTTTTTTCATTATACAGATTAAATTAAGTGTTTTAGCTGAACTGTCGTTGAAACCGCTGAGCTATACCTCAGCTGCATTATTTACCCGAGGACTGTTGATTTTTTAAATGGAATATAACAATAAGAAGTCAAAATCATACTAGACATGACCATTAACGCTTGGAAATTTATTTACATGAAAACAACTTACTTTGTTCCGTTGATTATGATGGAGTTAATATTCTGTTATTTTAGGTTTGTTACTTTGTTTTTGATGTACCTTCTATCTAGGTGTTTAAAGTGTCAAAGAAGTGTTTTTCCCATTTCCCGCCTTAGTCAACAACGGAATTTTCTTCGGTTAAATTAAAAAAAACCTTATCAATGTTTTGAAAAATTCTTCAACTTAGAACCTAATTATCAACAAAACTGCCCGCAAGGAACTGTCTCGTATCGCTATCAGGTTCAGAATTCTCGTACTTGGGCTTATTTTTAACAAGCCAGTAAAAAAAGGCATCTCGGCATCGCTGTCGTTCTTTGATCAGATTTGTGATTAAACCAGTCTCAGGTGGTGATAAAATTTAAAGATGATGTGATTTCTCATAGGGATTTCTTTGTTAGCTGTAAATCATGGAAGATTGTAATATTCAAGGTTAGCTCAAAAGTGTTCTTATTTACATGAATCTATGACATTTTTTAATGCACTTTCACTACATTTTTCATATTATTTAACGCGGATAATTAGCAAAAGTAGAAATAATTGCTTAAAGCCTAATATATCATATACTAATATATCGTATATAGGATGTAAGGGAAAGGACCTTTAGTTTCAAAAGGTTTTTTCTATGAATATCCAATATCCAGTACCAAATACATACGACAAAACTACCGGAACTACGGTTATCAACTGGCCAGCAAGGCTAGCCTATGGAAAAAGAAAAAAAAAAAGATGAAATCCCTACGTTCTGAAAATTCTGGCTTCTTCTTGTGTTCCATCGAAGTATTGCCACAAAGAGGAAATTAATAGTACATTGCAGAAGCATGTACATATTCTTTTTTGTAACACTTTTGGAAAATATGGAAACCATAGGTCGACCTACCGAGAGAGCACTTTTCCTTGGAGGAGTAGTCAACGGAGCTGAATTTGCGAAACAAGGCAAGAGAATATCAGATGGATTCTAACAGAAAATCAAGATTTACTGAGATATAGCCTCGTAGTAAAACAAACTAGAATGACAGGTACGGCGGACCCAACAGTCGCGGTCTGAAGGATTTCAAATCAAATCAAATTAGTCCTACTTTGTACAACATTCTTACTATGTACGAACGTTCCGAACTGTTAACAGAAGCCAGTTAAATTAATTAGTAACCGTTACTATAGCACAGGAAAATATGTCGCCACACGTATCACATGACGAGCACAAATAATGGAGTAGCGATTACACCGCTGCGAAATATAGTCGACTAAGATGCAAGAGACTTCCTGTTTAGCACCGTAAAAACCGCCCCCATCACAACCCCTATACCGTCCAGGGGTGATCTGGAGATAAGACCTTCTCAGGGCGATAGTTAGCATCGGCCAGTGCCATGACACCTTATGTTATATTCCTTATTCTTCAAAAGTTTACGCTATGAGAGTTTAAAAAAGACAACTAATACTTCGGCAGTGGTAAGCGACGTCTAGTGGACAACAGTGCCGATAGTAATTCGACTTTCCGACAATGCGAAAAGGCAATCTTAAACGCTAACTCAGCTGGAAAGGTAGAAGGTCGGTAAAAGATAAAACCCACAAAGCAAGTGTGAGGAAACCTCGTTAAATAGATTCCTATGGGTAGAGTTTGAAGGGGACACTCAAAAAACGTACTTCATCCTTTACGCTGACTGAGGTGCAGCATAGCGAGAATGACGCAGACTTGCGCTTGGAAGGCCTACTAAAGGACACTCTACATCTCGTATGCTTTAAACCCTTACAAATTGAACTTAGCACGCCAGAGATCATGTCGTAATACGGGCGCGTCTTTAGACAATATGTGCTTTTTCTATAAAGCATTATGCTAAAAACTTTTCCGTTCATCAGTATAAGTTCACACTTGCCGTATTGCCTTAGGGAACAGCATAGCGCTCCCGCTTGGGAATCCCATCATAGGAAGCCATCATCTGAACCGTTAGTCCGCCGCAGTGTTGCAAACATGGTTTAGGCGACGCTAGCAAATTGGACGATTGAAAATCTTGTAACTAAGTGCTTTGAAAGGTGATCCTGTTGAATACGATTTAAACGACAAGGTTTACTTTAAATGTCGCACCGTTACAATCTTTCAAAATACAATTGATCGTTCTTACTTTTGATCGTTGTCGCAATGACTCATCATATGAAAATGCAGTTTCGACAATCTTCGCCTCGTGAGGATATCAGGTATTGTTCGTGAATGTACAGATTTCTTTAAGCGAGTATACAAATGTACATGCGCGCGTACGTAAAATTATCTACTATCGATATTTTAATACAGCTGAAATTATGATTTTAGCTATTCAGTCTAAATGTTGAATAATGGTAATTATAACATGTCTCGTTTTTACATGTAATACTTTAATCCCCAGAATAGAGCAATCCGCATTACGCGCTTTGAGTGTAGACGCCAGTCACATTCCCCTCCATTATTATCTAAGGATTATTATCCTCTTTCAATACGGTAGAAAAATAGCAGGTCTCGTGCATTTTTGGAAGGAAAGGCTCATACACAACATCTCTCATCAGTATATCACCTAGGTATTAGGTTACTAAATAATTGATTATTATTACGATGTCGCTGGCGGCTTCTGCTAGGCAATATGTACACTTTTTCATATACAGCAACCTAGGCGCAGGACCAAACTCAGACATCAGTGTACGAATGTGTGTGCTATTTTCACAGTGATCGAAGTCTGGAGACTAATAATTGTCGCTTTGGTAAAACGCGTACGTTAGACGGATAGCGGATACATTCCGGATAGACGGAAGCGTGTATAGATGCATGTACATGTGTGTCTCTGTACAATCGTCCTCTGAGATTTAATGAGTGATCTAGCTACTGGTTGTAGCAGTGGAAAACTCTACAAGGCTAGCACTACTTATTATTATTATTTTCGGTGTTCAGTAACAACGTCGATCAGTTCAGTGTAGTCTCTATACGAGCGACCTACATCATATACCGCGAAGATCGCAGAGCGTCCGTATACGCTTTGCGGCCCTAGTGGCTGTTATTTGCAGCTAAAGGCGTACGATCATCCTGTTTCAGCGCGTCCTTTATGTCCGCAAAAACGCGTCTCTCTGAAACAAAAACTCCTTGTACAAGCATACAAATTCCTCTAATGGAGATATACAAAGACATATTGGCTGTAAGATATGTAAAGGGCATGTATATCGATCCTACAAAGGAGCTTTTTTGGCTTCGGTACAGTTGTTTTTTATGAGCGGATCTCTATAGAACTGCGTCTATATTAGTGAAAGATTTCTCCTCTAAGTCCTTTTCTGAAAAAGGGGCGATCAAGTTATCTTAAGATGGCAATTACAGGAATGGGTTCGCTTGTAAAAATCAGCACGGCACGCGAGACGATGTCGCCTAGCCATTGCTTCAACATAAGCTTGGTCTTCCCTTTTTCGTTTTCTTTTTATTGATATAGCCTACGTTAGCCTATGTTATTATGTATTCCCTATACACAGTACAATAGATGAATACGTATTCTAGCTGCATCCAGGAGGAGGACGAGGACGAGGACGAGGAGGAGGAGGAAGAGGACGTTATCACAATGTGGAACTCCTGTTCGTTCCATAGACACCAGCTGACTCTCCGTTAAGGTATCTTTTTTTTTTGTAAATCCTTAGTAGAACTGAGGACTGACTATTTGTGCGCAGATTGATTGTGTGCTCAGTTGTGCACGACAATAAATCGTTGATAATCATTGCTTAACAGAGATCAAGGCTGAGTGATCGCTTGGCAGCCTACGAAATTTTGACTACTCCGCCCATGTCACTCAAAATTCGTGCGGCGTCTGATCATGATAACAAGCGCCGACAGTTCGAATAGTGTTTCTTTTTGTTATCTACAACAAGAACATATTGAATTCGTTGATATATCCGCTTGGTTTTGTCGTGCCGTTTGCCTGTAGTGCCTGGATGTACATCGCCATGTACGTGACTTTTCGACCGTGCTACGCTCCATCACCTATTCCAGTATGTCTGTTGCTTGAAAAAGCTTTTCAGTTTTTAAGAAGCTTGGGCTATAATGATACACTTCACACGCGTTTGTGTTTCGTCGCTCTACTGTGCGTCTACTGTTTATCAATATTTAGTCAGTTTATGAAGACAATATTGATCGGATGCTGCTCGCGCAGGCGCTATTCCCGGGAATAAACGGAAACGACGAATCCAACAGCGAAGCAGCTTCTGAGCGAAGCATCAGGCAAACATATGGTTATTGTCAGCTTTGTTATCGACAGACCGATGGCTTAGCATAAACGCGTGAGGATTATGGTGGCAAAACATTTTTTTGAAAGCAATTTTGAAGTTAGCGTTGCACAGCGCGTAAAGAAATGGATTGATCGTAGAATTCAGGTAGCCAAGCCAGATGACCGTTGTATGGAGCGAAGAACTAATACATGCTGGACAAATGGCAGTCGTGATAAATACGACGATATACGGTAACCAGCACGCTACGAAGGCGCCGATGATAACGCCTGTAATGTTAATAGCACACCAAATACATAAACAATCCAAGCTGGTTAATGCATTGGCTAAAAGGTTTTTGGAAAATTTTCTATGTGTTCTTCATCCGAAATGAGTTCCGATAAGGAGATTGTACGCTAAACTTTACTTGGTCTAAGCGTAACGTTATAATCCACTTAATAAAGTATGATTCAAGGTTGACGAAAACGTCGTTTCCAGTTTCTTTAGCGTACAGGACCCGCTCTTTCATCAGGCGTAATGAGGCTCTTGCCTTCAGAATATTCTATCTTAGGCCTATTGTGCAGCATTGGACTAAGCGGCGAATCTGTTTCCTTGTAAAAAAAAAAACCCATAGAGATTGACTCCACGTGTAAAATAAATTTGAAACTGAAGGAGGCATACAACGTGCCATAAATAAATCACACACAGTAAGAATCTACCTAAAATAGTCTATTTAATTTGGAGCACAACCTTGCGAAGACCTAGTGTATGGCTCATGTGGGTATCATGGGCCGGTGGCTCCTAACTTGGCGTCCTTTGGGCCACGCAAGAGGCAAAGAATTCACTACTATTGTGAGATATATTAGGAATGCATGGCGAAAAAATGGTCGCGTAATTGTGAGCATTATAACAGCGGTACCTTCCAATATTTTGTGCATTCGTTTTAGTGCAGCGTCCTACCACTAGAAGCACAGTATTCATAACAGTCATTTACTATTTCTGGCTGCTTTTGCCATCTCCTGGGTTTCCCGAAAAGCGTGACTGGCTAAACTCACAATGATTCGACCCAACATACGCCAAAACTTTTCAGATTTATTTTTGGAGCTATTTAGAATTTATGGCCGAACGAGGTGCCGTCGAATGTATCCGAAGTTCACGCAGTGTACAGTTCTGATAGATGTAACGAACAGATAGTACTACTTGAAATCACCCACTGCGAGCGCCGTGTGTTTGTTGGTGGCCTCCCTACCATATCTGAGATGTCGTATGTTAACACACACCCAACCATAGCTCAGAGCTATCACCGTGCATCGTCAGTTTTATCTCATAAAAATAGGGAGCTCGTACTTAACCAGTCGACAGCAATAACTCCAGCTGTTTTGATATTATATTAATCTGAAAAAAAAAAAAAAAAAAAAAAAAAAACTAACATATTGTAAATGTAGCTACACTACATAGAAGTGCTTGGTTTTTTTTTTTGTTAATACGCAAAAAAGATAACCGCCGACCAATTTCGGACGTCCCCAATATCCTTCATGACGGAAATTCTCTAGTTATGATCATACGATCTAGATGGAACTAGAAATTGTTTATTTGTCTGTAGGCAGAAGCCGACAACTACCATTTGTACAGCATTATCGTTATATTGAAGCAAATTTATTAAACTATTCTTCATGAATCACTAACTAGTACCTATCTTTCATTACGGGTTTTATATGATTCATTGGTGTAGTATAGTTTTTCGTAGGCGAGAGATAGTCTGGAAACGTAAAGGTTAGAATTTACCTAACGTTATCGTTAGAAGACATAATTGCGCCAATGTATTCGTCACACATTCTTCTATTTTGTAGCCCACTTCAATGCATTCATTTTCGAGAAGACACCGGTTGAAGAAACCTTTGTTGTTGGCCAACACAGCTCTATAGGGTGGGATTATACGAACTTGGGTGGGGTGCACACTATAGACAAATAAGTATTTTGTGTGAAGAAGTCAATGCTTCAACAAAGCTTAAAAGAAGACGCTTCTCATACCAAAAGCTATGGCTATGGCTAGAAGAGATGATTCCCTATAGTAAATTACAGTCGATTTAAGCTGATTCGTCTACATGAACTTCTTCTATGCAGCTCGAGACCAGTTTTTGAATAGATCGAGTACCGGGTACGTACCATTCTCCAAAGCCAATTTTCCACCATTCAAACCCGTATAATTATCGAGATTACGCATGATTTTGGGTAAATAGTTGTCTATTGCGAATGCTGATCCACGATTGTAACTAGTAAGCAAAATTGACTCGTTAAACCAGTTTATGTAGCGGAACTGGAGACTGCTAGGGCTACTATATGGCACGTCGGTCAAGGGCCACTTGAGGATATGGGACAGTTAAACCGAGCACAACAGGGAGAAATTTGCAAATAGGTTCTATCAGCTGCTCGTCCAACAAGAGCAGCAGCAGAAACAGGGGAAGGAAACTGCTTTTATCGGTGCCAAAAATGGGGAAAAAGCCCATGCTTGCGTCACCCACTTCTCAGCCATTCGAAGTTGCCGAAATTTTACAGCAGCAAGGAAGCTTAGCCCGGCGCAGCTATCTGAGATGTTGTTATTGGCAGTCTTTTGGAGTTAAGTGTTTACTGGCAGTGTTGCAATTGTTTCGTTAGTCCAGATAATAAGAAATATATTGAAATATTAGATAATCTTGACTGAAAACGGTCGTATTTTGAGAGTTCTTACCTAACGAATATTCGCACGAGGCTGGCCAAAATGCGTGTGTTACATACGTTTACAAATCTACAACGATTTATAGTGAAGTCGAGGGTGTGCACATAATCCCGTTAAGTCTCACTAACGACACACTATATAACATAAAAGTAAAGAAATATATATATTGTTTGGTAACTAGTGTCTGGTCGAAATTGTGAGGTTTACTGAGGAACCCATTCGCCGCTTTCGGTTTATACGCTCATTGATAAAGAGCCTTAATTCTGTGAATGGGGAACAATCGTAATTGACGTAGATGATAAATACTGCCTCGAACTGCAGAGGTGCATCATTTTGCCTGAACCTTCCTCTGAACGCCTAGTGGCACTAACTCTTGCAAGATCGCGCTAATCTTGTCATATCCGTTGATCTACTGTTATAGACATGTCTTTAGGAAAACGTCTAGACTTGGTTTGACAAAGGCTCGATTCACGAAATCATACAATCTAACTTAACTAACATGATTAGGTCAGCGTGAGAGATGCGAGTGTTCGAAATGAAAAATGTACTAAGTGTACCTGCACGCTTAGCACCCGGGTAACAGATCTGTAAACACGTGACAAACCTGTAAACACAAAGGCGGCAAACAGAAAAGTCATTGTGGATTAAGGACACTGCGTCAATCGCAGACTAGTACGTACAACTATCGATGCGCTCGCGTGACAATAGATACCTAGCTTTAAGGTTTAGGTACTGATTGAATTCAATCAAATAAGCTTAATTTCGTTCGAATACGTTAGGAACAGTTTAGCAACCATAAGGACATTTTTTTTTACTACCGTTGATTCATCTGGCAGTCATGGTTTATACTGTGTATCTTACACGTCTAGAAGACGCTAGCCGAAGACTAAGATATCCTCTTTTCGTGAATCTCGGAGGCACACCTCAACAGGTAAAATCATAGCTCTCAAGGACAGTATTTCTCTAACTAAGTATTGTAAATTATGGAGGCTGAATTTCTTATTAACGATGAGAACATTCTATGACGACATCGTAACAAAAGCGTGTTTCCATATGCTGACATGACACAACTAAGACAAAGTTGACCTTATAGCTTCAGGCAGCATCACCTATTACACAATATCTATATGATAATCATATAATAACAGCGTTAAGTTTTTCTATGGGACAAGCTATGTTAGGTAATGTTTTAAACAATGCATCGGGTCCTACGCACGACTTGTAAATATTTTTGCAGGCCAACTTTTGTTTTGTCTTGTTTATCAAAAACGAACAACATTGACAAGCAGCGACTAGAATGATCGATTAGCTATTTCTATCGCAAGTTAACTGTACAGGCACACAACCCAAAGGCCGTCGATAGCAAGCCTTATTTAATCATAAATGATTGCGGTTACTGATACATAGAGAAGTACGCTTATCGAGATTAGGGGAGCTTGTGTGGCCGGTCCGGTCCGGTCCGGTCGTCAGTCAATTGATCAGTCAAGATCTTCGTGAGACGACAGGTCGACATGAGAAATTGTCGTTTGATCTACGGAATCAATTGATGTTGAGTAATTTGTAAAGCTTAGTGTCAGATTAAAGTACTACTAAGTAGATAGCTTGGCGCGGGCCAGTCAGGGTTGAAACAAACGACACTTGTGTCCACATCGATTGCCGACCAAAATCGTCGCGAGAAGGGCACGTTTTGCCGAAAGCTGAAAAAGTGCCTGAGGCTGAATTATGTGTGTTAAGGTAACAAAATGTTTCTACTTAGACTAATACTTAAAATAAGGTAGGTAAATGGTGGGCGGTCCTCGGTCGTATCTACGCCTAAATTTATATGTGACTCAAATAGCACTGTTGTTGGCTCCTACATATACGTAAATAGGTATTAGTAGACGAAATTCAAATTGGTATTGGGTTTTTTTCCGGGCTTATCAGAAAGGCCTATCGTTTAGACGGGACAAGTTACATATGCAGTTGTCTCTGCCTTATTCTAAGTTCGAAAACCAGGCTCGAATTTAATGTGTAAACGAACTTTGAAAACTTGCGTTATGTTTTAACTCATAGTTCGGTTAACCTTAAGAAATCGAAAGTGGTAAAAACCTAAGTTTCTGGAGACTCCAGCGGTGATATAGCAATATAAAGATTGGTCGCATTGAAATCATTTGGCAAGTTAAAGTTAACAGTTTCGAACCTATATTTACTCAGAGGAAAATATTGCAAGGTCAGTTATTTCCTATTGAGAACTCGAACTCTGTCTTTTATACAGTCTGCTCGAGCATGCTGTTATAAAGCAGGGGCCCTCTGTTTTCTACTAGCTCATTTCGACTTGACAAGTTTAAGTTAAGGTTGTCAAAAATTGTTCTAACTATGACTCTTATCCATAGTGTTTTTATTGTTACATTAGAAGTCATGCTGATTTGATTTTTCGTGATGTTTCAATAGAATAGTACACCCGATGTTTTGCTAGCCGCAAAAGCTCAACTAAAATTACACTTTATCGTCTTACCAAAGCATATAAAATATTATTTTCTTAAAGACCTTAAATCATGAAGTATACTCGTTGCTCTACTTTTCAGAACAAGAAGAGAAATACAAATTTAACTCAAAGTAGTAATAAATAGAAGTGCAGGACAAGTCTAGGACTACGCAAGTGTGCTTCGGTTTGCTTAACAGGGTGACTACAATGGCGCCTTGATCGTACTTTTTTTTTTATTTAGCAACTTTTTATCTTTCGTAAAGGCTTATGTTACAATTATATTTTTCATGTAGTATACGTTACGAAACCTTATTTTTGTCATGTTTTAACTTGTGATTTTAATACAGACATGATCCCTATTAAATGAGCAATTCACGCACAGGTTGGCGTTGGAAACTCTACGCTATGATGTTAAATAAAGTTGAAAGTGATGAGTAGCAACAAACTAAGAACTTGCCTAATTGTCTGGCAGCCTTCTTTTGCTGTCCAAGATTAGCTGCGTAGTTATTTCGTGTCACTCGTAAACGAAAAGGTGCCCGACATCGTTTCATCGAACCACTTGCGGAGGGATTATTCTCTAAAAATGTTGAAACGTTTGATTCACCACCTCCCCGACCCACCTGTAACAACTCCAGAAAAGGAGAGCATAAGATTGTAGTTCCTATCCTATAATAATAGGTTAATGCGAAGGTACTGAACTTTCGTATTGGCAAATTTTTTTTCTTAAAAATTTCTTAAGAAGATAATGTAATTGCGTCTATTGTTATGTTTGATTTTAATGTGGTTAGAATTTTTCAGTTGAAAATTGGAATACGATACAAGTAGAATTCGAGGCAACCCAGGTTTAAAGACTAACCTTCTCGCTAAGTTCAAAATTTTCCCGACCCGAATTGCCATCTTTTCGATTTTTCCGCCCTTTTCGAGACATATAAAAACTACCGTTATTACCGTTGGTATTTGGAAGAATCTGTGAATATGAAACAAACAAAATGTTAGAATTAATAACATAGGCGGACACTCAGTCGTCGTCACAGACAACTGAATTACCGTGAGTTCAAACCGCTTTTACATAGAGAATTAGGTACACGTCTCTCTAAATGACGACACAGCTAATTAGAGTCTATTCTAAGAGCTAAAATATCTTTCGCGGCTAGTTATTTTTAAGCTGAAGGTATAGCCAGTAGCTAAAATGTATATTGCACCATTGCTGTAGATTATTAGCCTCACGCTAATAGGAAAAGGGCCTAAAAAGAATGTCAAAGAAGCCTTTTTCTCAACGACACGACGATGCTACCGAAGTAATCTGCCTATATCGCTAATTACAGGGTGGTGCATTTAAGTTAAGGACTACTTTGGTAGGCTGTTTGTCCTAATGGACACGTGTTCATCTGCTGCTTCTGGTACGAAACGAAAATCATTTTCTAGCAAAAGGCAGCGTACATGTCATGGTACATTGTTTTCGGAACTTGATTGGAGGTCGGCTGTTATTCAACCTTTCCGCGCTGGACGATCCCCTTACAGATTAAAAGTTCTCCGAAATCGGCGATCTGCATTCTTGTTGCTTCTCACACTATAGGAAACCTTAACGGGTTAGTCTGAGAAATCCTCAATGGGGTTTAGACTATACGAAATCGAAAATTTATCAAAATGGTTAAAAAAAATTATACTAGTTTTATGGGCTATAATTAAAAAACGAATATTTCACTATTGAACGGTTTACGTCTCGTAATCTCAGTGAATAAGCGCCACAGTAAATAAATGTGACCATCGGTAATAGCAATTTTAATATATGCAGAATGTTTGTTTATATCTGTTCTTCTCTCGATAGTGTCTCAGAAACAAGATAAGAAGCATTCTCAGTTTAGATGAGCGCTGCTGTGTGAAGCAGGCAGACGCCGTAGAGTTCGATTATGCGAGCGGAACAAAGGAAGCGAGGTAGTAGAACCGGGAAAATAATGAACATGAAATATTTAGGAAGTCCTTCATTTAATCACTTCATTCAGGCTGCTACAATCTTTCGTTATGCATTCCGCAAGCCTTTCCTTCATACAGCCACTGAGTTTTGTGCTTAGGAGAAAGTTATTCCTCTTGGATGGACAATGGTGAGAAAAGTTCCTAGAAGAAGCACATCAGAGGATGATAAAGAACGTGAAAGATTACTTCATTAGTACAGATGCTGTCTGGGGAACGACCGCTGAAACCCATAGCAAAATAAACCACAAAGGATTTTTTTGAGCGGCATGAGAAGAGAGATTGCCCGCCTCAAGATCAAGGCTTCACACAAATTTCAGAAATTTCCAAATGTTTAATCTATGACACGACAAAAAATTGGTTTATCCGCTACGCATTTTACAAAATGTAACCCTTGCGTTGTACATTGACGTGCAGTAAATTATTACGATTTACAACAATTGGATGTACACGACGATAACGCTGCATGAAGCAGAGGCATTGGTTCCTACTCGCCAAATCACAAATGAGAAAATGAAGTTTTCGCGATGTATTGATTGGAGTCCAGACCAAGCTGTTGAACATCTGTTGAGAGGTCCCAGAGACTGTTAACGAAGCCCCAAAACAACGCCGGTGTACTACAATAATACGCTACCGGAAGCTTGAGAAGATAGACATGTCGTTGGAACGTTTCCATTGCAATAGATGACGTAGTCGGTGCCTCTGCTACATGGTTAAATCACTTATTCCATTTCCCATTTATGTCGTGTTACATGCTGCCCGAAGAGAACTGCTTGGCTTACTGAAAACTTCGATAAATTTCAGTTTCAAAGTGAAGAAAACAGATATCACCGCAAAACAAATCAGTAGTATAAAACTCGGACACCGCCGTTGTGACAGACTATGCATGACTCCCCCTATATTCAGTATTCTATAGCTATTATTACTATTGTTGCTTTAGAGCGAAGGTCATAGCACGAATCCACCCGACGAGTATATGTAAAATTCAACATGCGTTCTTATATAGGTTGAATTAAAGGCCAATGTATAAAAAAGAAAAACACTTCTCAAACGGAAACTTCTTAGGTTAAAGCAAATAATAATTTCTAAATTAAATGCTTATACGTAAAAAATTAAGATCTAGTATTGTACACTCAGGAAAAACGCAATGACAAAACTAGCCGGATATATTATCGTGTTTGCTGACAAATGTATGGCACTTAATCGCATTGAAAATCAATACAATCCTGTCTTGAGCGAACGCATAGTTTAATAGAGAGTTAGAAGTTAGCACGAAAATATTTGTAATCTTCCTTTACTTGTCTTAGAGTCATCAACCTACAGAAACTTCAAGTTAATTGATTTCAATCCCAATGCATAAGCTTATATATCGTTATTTTTTAGCTATATTTTCAGGATCTTTTAAGTTACTTGGGAAATTGCTGCTCAGGCCAATTCGGGCATCGTCTCTCAATTACGGCTGTACAGAATTAGCTAAATAGAGAAGATTTGATCCTATTTGGATTTCCATGTCTTATCTACTGATTAGCCGTTTCTAGTGATCGTGTGAGATATACGACGAAACTTATGTCTGTATCGCAGAAGTTGTAAGCTCAACGGGAACTTACTCTTTGATAACAAGCCCAAGCTTGAATTAGCCTTGTAAATCAGTTGGCAGCCCCTAAAAGCAATAGCAGATAATACTCTCTATGCCTTAAAATGAAAGTGAAGCGCTGGAAGTATGTTTGCCTTTCCAAAGCACTTGAATTTTTTAAATTGAATGGGCTAGGTGTATCGGAACAAGATTACCCGGACCTTGAGTTTTCAACACAACAAATGCCTGTTGTCTTGATCTGGTGCTATCATTGCGCTCAAAGGGTTATTTTCGGGTATAGAGCAATTATGTAAGTTCCAAATTTCCTTCGCAATTGCTTGTGGAATGGATCGCTAAAGTGTAACTGACGGGAGCCAAACCAGACCAATGTCAATTCAGACGATTTCAATTTAGACGAATATCAGACGAAACGTGGCAAGAATCAAAATACCGCGACTGGAATCTATAGATCAATCAATCAGTCACTGATTAGGGATTGAGAGAACTACGATCGATCGTATATAACAGCATAAAGAATTATTATTGTTAGAGGCTGTACGAGGCAAGATCTTAAGCGTCGAACTTTTTGTCTCTTTTCACAATTTTGGATTTTCGGCTTGTTTCGTTCTATATAATCGGTAAATATATTCACTAGCTAGAACGGTAAGTATATTCACGATTCCGTTCCTGATAATACTGACAAAATGAAATTATTACTTGTCATAGAAAGCACGGTCTTAGCTATAATGCCATCAAAAAATGACCTTTCTGTCTGCTCTAACATAATAGAACGTATGTCAACAGTGTTAAAGACATATACGTTTAAAAAAGCAGAGTAGAGCGTTCACTTACCACAATTGAATTTGGACTTGGTCCATTAGATGATGTACGCATATTTGTTTTGCGCTCAATTAGAGCCTTATTATGAGTAACGGTAGCTCCACTGGCTCCATCAGTTCGTACGTGAATAAGACATGGGGTACAAGCATTGGTGGTACCATGGCTATGGCTAGGTACAGATGACAAGGGTGGAAGTGGTACGGCCACGGTACTTTTATAGCTGTCTCCGCTATTTCCACTATCTCGCTCCGGCTCCCAGTCAGAACCGGCGCCTTCAGAGCTTAGTCCATCGCCAGCGATGGCTTCATCCGATTTGCGACCCCTTCGTCGTTTCTTTTCCTTCGTCGCTGTTGTGCTAACAACTAGATGCTTGTGATTAATTCCACTTTGGTGGCCCTGATGTGAACCGGACGAGCTGCTCGACGTTCCCCCGACCTTATTTCCATCCTCGTGCATTGACAGAGATTCGTTCCCATCACTGACAAAGTCTACGTCTTTGGCAAGCGTCTTTCGGGAAATACTCCTCGCCGGTGAACTGCAGATCGTGTGCGTCCCATAGCAAATCTGATTCTCGCCGATGGCGAACTTCGACCGTTTCTTTACTTCCATGAAGATCTTGAAGTACAACACAATCATGAGCACCATCGGAATATAAAAATTGAGCATGGAAGCCGTTAATTTAAAAATAACATTATCACTAAACTTCGTTTCGCAATTCTTTGAATAGTTATGCTCGTTCGTGGGTACTGAACTGCCAAAAGCGTCCGTGCCGGACTCATCTGGGTACCACTTCTGCCAAAATATTATAGGTGCAATCCACATCGCCGACACGAACCACACAAACGCGATCATCACAAGAGCGCGCTTTTTTGTCCGTTTTCGCATGTACCGAAGTGGAGACGTGATCGACCAATACCTTAAAATAAAAAAGAAAATGTAAAAATACAGAGTTTTTTTTCTTGAGCGGATTTCGCCGAACAGAAATCGTGATCAGCTGAACATCGTACTTTTAGGCTATCAGGGATCACTTCGATTGTTGTTAGCGTTAAGGACGGAATGTTTCCACTTTGTCTCTTCACTATAATAGGAATATTTTATAGACGTTATGCTCATAACTTATTACCTAAAAACCGTTCAGAACATCATTAGAATTAGTAGGTAAGACATTATAGCTGTAAGAAGCTAGCGTATTAACTGCGTGCCTCCTAGGCGCTGCTTCTGATAAGCTTCAACTCAGATGCACGAAGCTATTATCCTGATATACTCTAATGATATGAAGCTAGAAGGGTTCATATCTTTTTTTAAGACAGAACGGCTACTTCGTTTTTCGGTTCCCAGTTCAAGTACTTATACTTTTCTTGTGATATTAGGGTTTGAGAAGGGTTACGATTGCTTCGGGTTAAGCTCTTAAATGTAATTGAAGGTTAATAATTGCTTTCGTAGCGGATCTCAGCGGAGACCACAATTGCCTAGCACTTCACGAAGATTAACATAATGTAACGTGTTATTAGGTCATATATAAAGCAATTACTTTGCTCAAACGAAAAAAAAAACTAATGTCCATATTAATCAATGTTAGATTAGTTCACGAACCCTGCGTTTATGATTCAGCTTTTGTTCTGCATGAGTTTTCTAATCTTAGCCATACTTTGACCCATTCGAAACAAACTACAGTCTCTTTACTGTAACGTTGTAGGCCCCTATGTCTTTCGCAGCTATCCGTTCCCTCTCTTTTTCTTCTTTTTCAAAACAGACAGTTCTTTGGGCGACTTCCCCGTAGCTCAAGCAGCACTTATTTGGCGTTACGCGTATTCAGGCTATGGCGACCGTGACTGGACGGACGAACGAACGTATTAATGAATATCATTTCCTTCCAGTTTACAACGCCTTCCAACTGGTTATTAATTATTCAAAATGAAAAACAATGCTGTGCCCCGGCTATAAATACAAATTCACTTTCGCACATCTGTGGTCTCCAAATTGGAACAAATAGCTGGCACCTAATTTACAAAATCTAGATAAACTCAGGGGGTGGCCGATCTTTACTTCTCCTCTTGACCCATCAAAATAAATCTGTTTTGTACTCTATTTTTTTTTTTGGCCAGCGTAATCGTATGCGTAACACGTACTGTAGCGTGGGTTTATTATGATGACAAGCATAATTGCGACGCTACTGCTGTGTCGGGGGGAACAAGGGGGGGGGGGGGTGTCAGCGAAAACCTTTGGCGCTCTTCGCTTTGGCAAGCATTGACTTTATCGACTTCTCATCTATATTATTAGGTCCCTTTGAGTCGTAGCATCGATATAACAGCTGCGCAATAGACAAGACCGCACAAGTTGAACCGATCCCTTTTCAGAGGTCAAACTTGTACGAGAACACACAATGACAATTGTCTACTATCCACATGAATACGATTGTGAGTGTTCACGTAAGAAAAGTAGAGTTTTTGTTTCTGTTTGTTAAGCAGTAGTCACACCTGCTCATAACAGTAGGTCGCTTATCATCCGGAAAAAACCTTAGCAAATGCTAGCATTAGCTTTGATAGCACTGATGGACATATACTTAATATAGCACCATTTATTTTCGTCTTAAGATTTGTTACTGCGGCTAGGTACCTTGTGAGCTACGTCTACTCTTTGTAGAACCATTGTTAAATTTGTATTGACGTTTCCCTTTAGGCGAGGAGTGTTTTTCTGTTACTACTATTGGAAAATTTGCGGTTGCAGATATACAAACCTATGCAGTTATTGAAAGAAATAAATACTTTGCTACCGTGGATCTGATTAAAAGGGTCCGCCTCTAACTATTGGTCGAGGGTTATACGTAGATAATTTACCTATCGATATACTTGCTAATATATTAGTAGTAGATTTAAGCTTTGCTCCTAAGTCATTGTTAATTTTAAATAATCCCGTAGTTATGCTGATAAGGCGATTTTAGTCAGCTTTGTACCCAGGTTGAAATGATTTGCGGGCTTTTTTCTATTTAGGTGCTTGGCACTTACCAGACTATTATCTAGACTGAAGTTTATTGGCCCTTCATTACAGATTCTTTTACCTATTCTATCAATTTGAGCCTCCTGTTTACCGTCCTATAATTAGAACAAATAATATATCGCATATCCCAAGTTATAGCTATCCACTTTAAAGGCATGGCTTTAACTACGAACGTCTTTTCCGGTATACTCTACCCAAACCTGTCTGAAAAGTCAACGAGTCAAGTTATAGTAACTGAAATAAGACAATGGTAACTTACTTCTATGTTCTAATTAATTTCCTTTCTCTCTTTCGACCCATATCTTTCTAGCCGTTTGACACTTGGTTGGCCTATTCGATTTCTAATTATTGTTTAGGCAAAATTCTCAATGCAACATCATGGGTGAGGTTCGAGACGGTACCTAAGGTATCTGGAAGGAGCCATACATCATTATTGCATGTCAATAACTGAAGAGGAGAATAAGAGGACATACCTGAATGGGGCATACAAAATAACCATGAAACGAACAGAAAATCACGCACCGATCCAATGAGAGGATGAGCAAGTTCAGTATTGATGCCGTTGATGCGGTGTAATCAGCCGATAGCCAAAACAAGCAAATGAAGTCCCCCATTTGCCACTCGTTGGCCAGAGCATAGGCAGAGGATATCGGCATAACGATCAAGCCGACAGTCAGGTCTGCCACTGCCAAACTCATAATGAACATGTTACTGACCTGAAATAAGTAAAAAAAAAAAAAAAAAAACGAATAAAGTCTTTATTTTGTTTGAATCTTTACGAGTACTTAGCACTTGTGCTAACGAACGATTAGCAAATATGTATTTCTGTTGCACTTTCATTGAATAATAGTACTTCTAAATAACAGCAAAACTCCAAAACAGGTACCTTTAGGCACTAGGTAGGTTTAGTAGTTTAAATACTGGTCACAATTGAGGGTGATCGATGTCGTCTTCACAGGCACGTGTATATACACATGGTTATAATTGTATACATATTGTAGTTACTTTGGCTAAGTAAGATGCGTGTAAAAGCATTAAATAAAACTATTCTGTTATTAATTATTCTACGTACGGTTAGTTAACCTTGAAGAGAGCCGCGGATCGTCATACGATGTGTTTTTGAACAAAAAGTTTCGTTATGGCAGCACATCATTTACCCTATGGTACAACGCGTATCGTATTTGTAGACGAACGGATTGTTGTTATATGGTGACAAAGGGTACAAATATAGGTTCGAGGACCTATATTTGTACCCCTTGAGAATTTGAGAATTCTATCAAACGTTATACTGGCTTACAAAATATGAAATGGTGAAAACTATTGGCACGTTGTATAACATTTTGGCACCAGCACACAGAAAAATTAGGAGATGTGTGCGAGCCATTACCAGGCCAGTGCCGGATATACGAACGTTTAGCGCTAGAACAGCGCATAAGAGACTACGTCGACTGTAAGAGATTTTAGTGCATTACGTATTTTTTGCGTTGCCTTTTTTTTTTTTGCTCTACCCTTGTTCGCAACAGTGTTTGCTGTGCGTAGACCCATCGACAGTCATAGGCGCAACGCTTTCCCACGGACACACATCCATCGTGAACTTAGCATATATGATCCGCTTAAACAAAGGTTAAGACTGCTACACCGAAGCAAATGGACGCGAACACGGCTTCCTAACATTCGCGTCCGCGAGATTTGAGGGACGACCTCGAACCGCCAGTTTATAGAGAGAACCTAATTTTCTAGTTGAAGTGTCACACTTGTGGCTCTGTCAAACCTTTTTCGATAGAATTATCTGTCTGTTGCTAACTCATCGTTTGTCCCATACAGATAGATACAGAAGAGTGTACACGAAGAAAAGAGCCGAAACCTGATTAGAATTCAGAAAGCTCTGTTCATAATGTCAAACTTGTCGCCCACGTGGCCAGATGATCTAAAGTGTTCTACGATCTAAGGCGTGTTTAATGTTCATCCAAAGGTAACGTTCATGCTGTAGGGGTTTTGTGTGACGCAGAAGTTTAATGAGTAATAGAAGTAAAGGCTACGAAGGTCTATTGAGGAGTAGCGTTAAATAGTTCTCATATAAGCTGATGATATTGTGCGAAACCAAAAACAGGCGCTTGAATTGTAGATTGCTGTATGAAATGTTCACTCTTTGAAAGTTCTTGATTTGGTGTCACATATAAAATCTATTAAAATCGTATTACGCGTTTTCATTTACTAATTTAATTTAAGGACAGTTAACGAGGGCACAATCTCGAAACGCGACGCAAGGAATATAATGGCTTCTGCTTCGAAGCTTTCGGGGCGCTTCGTTGATAGAAAAAGGGGGACGATTAAAAGCTTACAATGTAACACGTTTCTTAAATAATGCCTACATGCTAAATCAATAGCTATCCAAATGCTGGGGTTCGGATTTTTAAGCTGTCAAAAATCTAGACACACCGTCATGTCACCGACATCGCTGTCATAGACAAACAATCGAGATATCTGAACATGAAAACATACGTTACAACCGACTGTTTCTGAACTTCCCAGTTTGCATTAACAGGACTAATATTGTTTTAGAGAAAAAAACAAGCAGTGCATATTATATATATCTATAGGAAACTTCAAGTGTCTATGGCATACTCGATGACGATGAACAATAAAATATAGTAATTTCGGCAAATCCGTTCATTCTCTGTTTGAAATGCACCATTTAAACTTTGCACATGCAACATACATGTAGTTCCCTTCCGGTCGGTTGATTTTAAGTTCCAGCACATCAGGGCCAAACAGCGCGAGACTCATAGATCCGCCTGAGATTACAGTCTAATCAAACGTAACGTGTTTCTATTCGTTTAAATAGTCGCAGCGCGCAACGTTTGGCGTCATAAATGTGGAAACAGTTTGAATCTAGCAAGTCTGGTAATTACTACACACCTTACCAACAGTCTAGCAAAACAAAGTTTTAAGCCTACAGCATTCGAGGCTTGTGTGCAATGGAATGGTAAGCTATTGGCCAGTGTTCCATAAAACTCCGATCGTATACCATCCGTGCAGCAAAGCCGTCGCTGCTATTTAAGATGCCCTTATATGTTGTTCATCAATGGAATTAGCGCGGCAGAGATCTTTAAGAAAACTCATCAAAATCATATTTTGCGAGACGTTTTTTTTTGAAGCCCCTAGGTAATTACACGAGGCTTTTGAAGCTCTCTTTTGCTTTGCTAGCAATGATATCCATCGCTTAGATTTCTCTGACGACGAGCAATATCAATTCGTTACGTTACGGGAAATCAGAAGATGCGAAGCTGGAACACGCTGAAACCCGAAGGTTATGCGATACGAGATACCTTTATCAACTGGACAAACTTAATCATTTTGTGTCAACATGACTTTAAAACATCAGAGGCATTATCTGTCTTTCTACCTCTCATAACACTTGAATGTCGCCCGTTCGACATCAAGGCGCAGTTTACTCGCAGTTTTTTAAAAGAGGATCAGAGTCGTATAACGCATCGAAACTAGAGGCTCTAGGGAACTTCTTCGGATAATAAACTTGAAATTAAGAAACATGTTGCCCAGTCTAATCGACAGGCTTACATGAAACGCGCATAACGCACAAATTTCCATCGTCAGAGCTTTCGGCAACACTTCAAAAACCCTAAAAAAATGGTATGGAGAAGTCGAATAAGGTATATGTGTTCCAAGTTAGCGCTAGTAGCGCATTTGTCTTGTGATCTTAATATTTATCTACTATCTTAATGTTTATCTACTATCTTAATGTCCTAGCCAATAAGCGAACTAACTGTCCTGGATGCAACGGTAGGCATTACTCAATAATACGCACCAAATCAGCAAGAAAACTTCAAGGTTGTAAAGCCTATAGCCTATAGCCTATAGCTAATAGGTCGGCAATCTTACGTACGGGCTACGTATTGGCGACACGCAACGGCGCAAAAAAATATGTAAGATTATTTTAAATTCTGATATAACAAGAAGTTTTGTATCAGCTTTTTCTTTTTTTTTAGATTAAACTGCATTGGAGAAGAAACCATGGTTATTTTTTCGATAGGTGAACCTTTGGCCAGAACTTAAAGTTAGAAAATCTGCGAAGCTAGCCTGCAGAGTCGGTTCGCTCACATGAGTCCTATCAGCATCCACTATATAAAGCTTTTTCAAATCGTAAAATACGTACTTTTATCAGCGAAAAAGGCGTGCGCTTCGGAATCCTTGCTCAAGATTAGTCGAAATACCGACCGGATCGGGTTATTTAACTTGTATAGATACCGATGAAAAACGGCTGTTCTGTATACCTCGAACTAAATACTTATTCGCTCTTTTGTTCTTCTTCGAAAAGCAACATTCAATAAATGACGGCGATGGAGGAAACGAGGTCCTATGCGTTTCCCACTTAATTTGATTACGTACTGCATTGGACAATGAGTCATCCGTTATATGAGCCGTTTCAAATTGCTAAACAAACGTATCGGACACAATTTTTCTTTCATTGAATCTAAAAAAAATAGGAATATAAGCATCACCCAAGAATGAGTTGTTGGGAATTAGGTGACAATCTCATGCAGCTGTTCATAGATTCAATGAAGTGCGAAGACCGTGGGGGATATGAAGTTAGTTTTGCATTTAAAGACAACATCAGAGTTGCAAGAGGTAACAAACACTTAGTACTTATTCCCTCTAAAAGCCAAGAAAGGTTGAAAAAAGAGGGATTAATTAGTTGTAGGTGGAAAAATTCGAAGATATTTGACAAATGGTTTTGCGGAACCTGCATCCCTTAGGAAAGAAACGGGCTCGTCTACTATTTGCCGGTTTAGCATTGACAAACAAATTTTTTGTTAAGATTGAAAAAGGCAACCTACTGGGTAGAATGATTTTCGCCCCCTTTTTCCCCACACCAAAAGTGGTAAAAGATGCACGAGCACGCCGAAACGATGAAGCATCGCTAAATAGTTGCGTTCATCAGGGTCCAAATCTGTTGTCAAATATTCTAAAGGTAATCTTGTGTTTTATAAAAGAGCGTATTGACACGTGAAAACGTGTTCCCTTAACTTAAATCTTTTGAGTAGGAGAAGGTTTGTAATGTTCAAAATGACTTCTAAATATCTCTGAAAATCCTTACAAGAATCTTCGTCTATAGGTCTTCTTTGTAGTCCATTGGTTGGTTGCACCGAACTGAAGTATCTTCTCGAGAATGAAAGTAAGCCATACATAGAGCATGCAGATTTCATTCAAAATTATACTATATTATATATAATATAGATAATTTCGTTTTATATATCTATTATATATACTAATATAATAGAGGCATAACATTGGGCATTACGTCAATAGTCTAGGGCAAAATAACATTTAATTTCTTAATCAAATTTTCAATTTTTTGAAATTCCCTCTAAGAACGGTAAAGAACTCGAAATTAGAAAAATATGTAAAAAATTTGTTGATACAAGGTTAGGTATGGCAGTGGTAAGTATCATACGAATTAACGTGAAAACACGTTAGGCGTCTTCGGAAAAAGCGACCGAAAAGAAACTTGCGGAAGGCCTTATCGGTGTACTGGCGCCTACAACAATACAGCTGAACATGTGACGACGAAGAATCCCACAACTTGGGAGACTTGGGGATCTTAGGGAACTTACAATTAATTTTCTAAGACACGAATTCTTAGAGAGCAATCGAACTCCTTCCGAACTGTATGTAGTAAGCATTGTAGATATTTTGCAATGCTAGCTTGATGGCGCATGGTTGTATTGCACGTTTCCGTTGTACCTATGACAGCGCTTAAATCACCATCTAATTCCACTTAGAGGGGATTTCTCAATTTACAGATTTCCATTATCCGCAACGCTAATCAAAGTACTTTGCTTAAATAATCGACGCGACCTCTGTCCGGTATGATAGCGTTGCAGCATTGAGAGAGTTTTAAAAACGATAGAAGTTACTCGTTGTAAACAGAATTAACGAAACTCAGAATCTAACGAACAAAACTGAATGAACATGTCAGCAGATGCTGTCTCAGCTAAGAGGCAGTCAGCCTGTGAGAAAACCGATCGCATCGGTTGAGACATGACGGAAAATCATCCTCAAAGGCCGGAATCGATTGACCACGAAAAAGCACAATCTAGAAATCGAAGGAAAACTAAAACATGTGCTTGCGGCTTCGCGCTGCTTTTAAGGACCGCCACGAATCTATCTTCCACGTTGAATCCTTCGAAGCTCTCTGCCTATTCTGAAGTCATTCATACACTAGCATTTATGCGTAAGAATCGAACCTAAAGATCGTGAAACAAACACTAAAGCAACTAACCATATTCGATCAAGTGAGTTTTTCGAGGTTTACGTAGGGCTAATACATCTAACAGGGGCAATTTAACTACGAGCTCGGTTCAGGATATAAATATATGCCCAAGCGCAGTGCTCATATAGACATTATTTGTAGACAAGAAGGTTTAATATATCATCAACGATCAAGATTTTGTGCAACGATAAAAATCGAATTTTCATTTTTCCAGGCAAAGACGGTTTTGTTAGATTATTATGAGTTGGATTCATGCTGGCAGTACTCCTAGTGATGAAGTCTGATAAAAGTTTGGCATCTTAAGCGCCCAAGAGCTGTGAAAAAAGAAAAAAAGATGGACGTGTTCTACCGAAAAGAATTCTAAGGCGCTTCTAGGTTCAAAATAGATTTCTACACTACCAAACATCAGAATCGAGCGATGCTTTTTGTTTACTCGCGCCGGCCTAAACTTTGCTGAACTGGTTTACATAAAGAAATCATAATGATATTGGATGCAAAAGTTACGTTCTCTTATGTATCTGTGCTTTCATGAAACTCAATAGATGCTCGGAACAAGAAGGCTCCTTAGAAGATTTTCCTCAGCATCTAAAATACACCGTAGTAAAAAAACGAGCACAGAAATCACGTGCCAGTGGAAAAATCGGCTGGATTTTATTAGTGAAAGCTTCCTTGAATGGGTAGTTTTTACGAGCAAATGGTAAGCGTTGAGAAAAAACCCAACGTAAAACATTGGGTACCAACCCACCCTCGTTTCGGAACTTCTCGAATATTTTTACTGACACCAACGTGATGGTTAAGCAAAGGCCTCTATCGGCAGTCACCCCCTAGACCCAGATCAAATTAACACAAGTTGAGTAGCTAATCTTTTGTTTGTTTATTGCTATATGAAAACTCTGCCAGCAACGGAGAAGATTCCCGGCGACAAAAATAGCAATAATCATCCCGAATGCCGGAAATTTTAGCAATCAATACTTTATTTGTGTTGAAAATATTTCAAGTAACAGTATTTACCCTCGGAAAGGCCTCCGGTTAACACGAGGCCACTGCAGGCATTTTGAGCCACTCCAGAATGTCAGGGTCTTACGGGTTTTTTGGCCATTTTATGAAATTTTAGATCTGTTTTTCGTTCGTTTCAAAAACTCTGCATTAATCAAACATAAATTCGATGTATAAGCAATATCAGTTAATACGAACGTGGACAAAAATATTGTTTCATGTACTATCCTTTGATAGAATATCCAAGAAGACAAGGAAATAACACCTCGAGCCAGCTCAGATGTTAGCCAGGATGCTGGCGGCCGGTTGTAGAAGTTGCCACCATCTGCTACACTCTTGTTAGGTCAATTCGAATTATGTAAGTAGCAGAAACAGCATATTATCAAAGTTACTGCGTGTTGTTCTAATTGATTCCTTGATTAACAAGCGACATTACTATTCATGCACCGAACGACCTAAGTTTCTTTATGTACACTGTCAGTAATGCCTTAAACTTATGCTATTTGATCAGTTTGTTTTGGCACATAACTGCAGATCAGTCACCTTCTAAATATCAGATACAAGTGAAACGATGATAACACAGAAATGTTCGCAATGCATATTTTACTCATTTGAAGTAATTCTTTACTTTACAAGTGCTTTAAAATAGAGATATTTATGATAAATTTGATAAGATAAAGTGATCTTTCTGGGCTCCGGTCGGTTTTAGTAAAGCCAAATAGTCCGAAAGTGAAGCTTTCGCGATGCGCGCAGATTACAGTCTAACGCGTTCTTTAATCGTTTAGATACTCGTAGCGCCTAGTAACGACCTTTCAAACGGCCCGAGCAGGAGGAAAAAAACTGCAGATAGTAACTAATCTCTAATTCTAACCGCAGCTTATACTTGCGTTATAGCTACGCCACGCCACGCTACGCTACCTAATGAATGTTACAAGGATCTTCGACAACAACAGAACTGCGCTACAGATAGAGACGATCGTAGCTATGGAGAAAACGAACGTTCTTACATTTTGAAGCTAGAAGATTACGGAAATATTACGGAGACGGTTTGAGCGCTTGATTTTTTTGCTAATACCCACTTGACGCATACTATTTAACTACGGCTAGAGCACGTGTGCGACAATAAAAGTTGAAACAACTTAGAGCTCCCTTGGGCGTTCTTTCAAAGACGAGAGAGCGCCTAAAAAAGTCAATCCGATCCGATCTGCTTTGATGATGTGTCGACACGTTTATTTTACTCGTTGCAACACCATTAGTTTAACTAAATCATTCAAATTCGTATTCGTCCGTTGTTTTCCTCGGCTTAAAATAATGCTGAATCGGGTACAGCGGCCCTAGGCTTTCTATGCAGTCGTCGCACAAAGCTGTACAATAACGAACATAAAGCACGACTACATCGTCAGTAAAGTGCGCTCGTAGCCACAAACCGTAAAAGGATAAAGTGTGTAAAAAGATTTCTCTCTTAGCTGTGATCCGCGTTCTGGGTAACGGCACTAATAAAACGAAAAAATACGTATCGTGCCAATGTATCATTACTACGACATGCCGTTGGCGGTTACGACAGCGACCGATGACAATAGGAATACATATGTACATATAGATGTACGCACAGATTTATGCGGATCTGTACGATAGGTAAAGGCTGAAATGAACGGAAGAATACAGTGCTATAGTATTTTCTTCTAAAAAGGGAGTCTGAGAAAGGAAGCGCAGATGGGGGCGCGGGTGAGCTATTGCAAAAAATCGGAGGTCATTTCCTTTAGTGATACCGGATTGTCATATAATCTCAATATGCCGAGAAAAAAGAAAAAAATATATATACATGTCTTTTCAGAGGTATAGAGGCATACATATTTTCCCATAGTGTCAGTGTGCTAGCCTTGTATAGGGGCAATACGATTGTGTGTAGCAATGCGCGCAGCGTCTATGTCATACGTTGGAACCGGTCGAATCGAGAAAAAATCAACAGCAGCCATCACCCACCGCCGTTTGTCAAGGGAAGCTTGATAGACGAAAGCTTTTATTAGAAGGTCTGCGCTAAAACGAAAAATTCAGTTCGGTTGTAGAAGAAAAACTAGGTAACACAGGGATCGAAGCTAGCGTTGAAGTCGAACATCAAACCTGTTTCTCATCAGGATCGTCTGAATCCGCTCACATAATTTATTTCTACAGTGTCCTACCACGTACTATTTTATCTATGAGAAACTAATGCGATTCGAATATTGGCATTGGCGGGATTATTTCGGTAAGCCAAGCTACAGATAGTATAGGATTCCAGTCAGAGCTCGTCTTATACGGTCTATTTCGCATGTAACTGTCGCTACCTAATTTCCTCGGCTGGGATAATCGCAAAAACATTATAAGAAGACTGTGTAGATTAAACAACGACAGGCCGTTATTATCAATTCAACTCGAACTCCGCTTTCCTCCTCAAGACAATCGCTTTATTCAAGATCCGCAACTGTTGTAAAAAAAAAAGATCGATGCTGTACAAAAATCAACAGGTGCACACACATACACGCCCGTAATTACTTGCGTATAAATCAATCGCTGCAGAATGAGCCCATCCATTATTTGCTAGATGATGTTATAATCTGGGGAGGTATCAAGGTGGGGTAAGCTTGTTAAAAAGTTGACAATGTATGTCTAATATACGTACCCTCCAAGTGAAATCAACAAACCAAATGAACTGCTAGTATGTCGTAGCTATATCTGCTTCCAAAAGACCGTCTTGGTGCCTTAGCAACGCTGCCTCGAATTGTAAGTTGTTTATTGAAAATTAATCGCTTAGCGTACTTCTAACATAAGTTAAACTACGAGATCCAATACAAGCTCTGTAGAATCTGACGCGTCGTCTGTGAAGTGCTGCTTGTTGATCCTGTTATCGACCTCTCGTCGCGTATAACGCCTGTCATCGTGGCAGCGAATTGTTTTGCCATTGCCGGGCAATCTTGTGAGTAATAATGAGTAGTTGAATAGTTCATCCTTTCATGAAATAGCAGTGCTTCTGATATTTGATAGAACTCCATAAATTCAAGACTTATGACCAAAGTCAAGCGTTTACACCAAGGGCCCTCAGTCAGTCAGCGCGCCATCTTACATTCTTATGGGATTATCAAGTAGACTAGAATGCGTCCTCTAGGTTCAGGATTCCTAGACTTGCTTCAATTTTCTCAGCCGAAGAGTGGCCGCTGAACGCGGCAGGAATAACTCCTATTGTTTCGGTAGCTTTCTTAATCTCACAAAAAAAGCCACCGACGCCAGATGTCGAAAATACCTTGTGGTGGAATCACCTCTGGTATACATTCTCACTTTATGTTGACGTTATCGACACTTCGTTTCAAACTTATTACTATGCAAGCATGGCCACTCTATTACGTCTGAAGCAGAACACAGTCAATACTAGTTCAGTCATAAACTTTGCATAGCGAACGTCTGTTTGAGAGCTATTCTTAATTTCGCAGTTTCTCGTGCAATAATTTTTGCAACTAGTGAACTCCGGTTTATTAAGACTACTAGGTATAGTGTATTATCAAGTTGTCCCTTACTTTACAATTGAATAACAGCTGACTGATTTCGATTCGAGTTAGAACTGTGTTCAGCAAAGTTTCTACTATGTTAAAACTTATAAAAATGATCGTAATAGCAGACACCGTCGATTGAAGCCTCGAAACAGACTGATCTCGAGCCCTATACGCAACGATCCGGAACTGTCGGAAGCTATAGCATCTTTTATTTGCTACAGCGTGCTTGATACGCAAGAGAACTATTCGAATGTTGAAGACGCGAGAACGCTCAACGCGGTCATTTTAATCAGAGAATCCGCGTCATATATGTTCTCCATATTAACTATGAAATGAAGTACTCCAATTCCAGCCTTCATTAGAACGTGTCGCGCTCTCATACAGGGTACAGTTTCGCTCGTGATAATTATTCTAAAGCTTAATAGATGTTTAGGATTGCCGTCTTGATAACTAACCGATGAGTCTCGCCGGATTTGCTCTGACGCTAAGGAAGACGATTTTTTATTATTTGAATTTCTGATAGTGATCATTTAATTAGGCAAAGTGTTTAATCGATATGTTGAAACTATGGACGAAATGTATGTGTCTAACTAGGGATCGTAATATCCATTAGAAAGATAGCTAAACAGAGCTGAACGAAAACAGCGGTGTGCTCAACAGCGTTTGTTTGTATTTATTCGTGCCACTTTTCGGATTTCATATAAGTTCTTCTACTACTAAGAGATTCTAAAGTACGATTCATTCAAGGTAAATTTTTGTCTCGGATTAAAGCAAGTAAGTTCCGTTCTACTTAAATTCAATTCGTAGATTCGCAACCTTTAACTTACGAAAGAACTAGCATTGTCGTCCGGCATTTGAACTCCCCCTGGTCGCCCACGGAACATTGGCTAAAACACTGGAATCGCGTCGCTAAAAATCTTCGCTCTTCAACGCATGGAGATGGTGCAGCTAGAAGGATTACTCGTGATCGCATATCACGAGGTCACGCACAACTCGTTATAAAATATTCTACCTAAAATAGCAACTCTATTTTAACATGCAATCATCAGGGTTACATATGTAACCGTTAAAATTTAAATGGTAGTATATCTACCGTAATCTAATGGTAGTATACCTACCGTTATAGTTCCCGATGACTAAACTGATGGGCAAATAACTTTCGTTATTAAGTGTATATATATATATATAGTAAGTTATGGCCAAGCCAACTTGCTATGTTCTACTATAGAAGTTTACTTTCCCAGTTCGCAATTGGACAGGAATCTCTATAGTGACCAATAACATTGCTGGGTTAAAACGTATAGAGAAATTGTCTAAATCACACAGAAATCTGATACTCGTTCAAATCTAAGTTGTCCGCTACATAATCTTCGTTGGATTTAAGGAACATATGACAACATTTTTTGTAGTTGTGTGAACAACTATGTCATAGTAATGGGCTTCAACAGAGAAAGTTATATCTAACTTTCTCGATTGTATCGAAGCCTTTGCTGTTCGTAAGTCTTTTTTTCCCTGGTAAATACAGGGGTTGAGGTTATATTGGCATCGTGTTTCATTACAAAAAAAGCTAGGCTTAGGTAGAAACGTTCAGACTGGGCCGCTATGGTGATCGAGGACCCGCGCCTTTTTTCCTAGAGCCTAGACCTGTTTTGGATGACCTCGTTATGCAATACTCTTCTAATAACAATTCCTTGACATTATTTTTAAGAGCTGTAGAGCTACCAAACACCAATTCATAAAACACAGTTCTCTGTTCGTCGAAGACAACGGCAAGAAAGCGTTTGATTTGTACTTAGCCCACTGTGCTTTTATCTCACACATCGCACCTATGCCAACGCCTTGCCATTTGCGATGACGTGTTGGCTCAACTGCAAACTCAGTTTCCCTGTAATTGTTATCCTGACGCAGTTGCTGAAAAGGCTGTCCTTTTTTTTATTTGACAATCCTTAATGTGTGCCCCCTTACCTCCATATAGTCTTTAAAAATGATCGGACATGATTTGTGTGAGACGTCGAATGCCTCTACGATCTCCCTGAGAATCATTCGACAATCCGAAATGGTTCGTCCATACTGTCTGTGACGGATCGCCGAGAATCACAGTGGCCTCTAAAACGCTCTCCATTTGTGCACTCAATAATAATTGAGAGCCTAATCTCATGAAAGCCTTTTAAGGCACTAATGAGGACACCTAATTTTTTTCTAGTTCTTGCACACAACGCACGCTCTCTAATATACCATTTTTATCTTCGAAAAACAACAAATGCTACTAAAGCCAGTTGTCCCTTGTTTGAGGTGTACATGTCAAAACAAGTTGGTGTGCAATTTGTTTTTTGTATTTGAATAGAAGCAATCTGCTACGTTAATCGTCGGCTAGCATTACTGGGTTCGGGTGCTCAAGATGCTTTCTAAATGATTTAACTGCTTTCTCATGCGGAAACAGGGATTCGTTGAGAAATAGTTAAAAAAAAAAAAAGAAAAACCTAGCTAGTGTCGACTTTTAGAGGCTACTGATAGTGGCTTAACTGGAAAATACTAAGGCGGATCTGTTGGTAAACGGCACTATTTTAAGGACATGGAAGAGTTCGGACTATAAAGAGATTTCTTTAAGAAAACCTTCCCTACAACATAAAAAAGGTGTTTCAAGTACTACATTGACCTAGCTGTACATTCATAGATAATGTAGTTCTCTAGAGTGGATTCGGTGCACATTAGCTATTAAATGATATCAAACACACGTAGCAGAACTATGATGCAAATATAACAGAATACACTTTTTAAAAAAATAAGAAATTTATTATTATTATTATTATTAAATAAAAAAAAATAAAAAAAAAACTAGAAGTTGTGCGAACAGCAAAGCTGTCATCCAAAGATTTTTGCATAACCCTCCGTTCAATTGGATTTCGGTCAATGCCTAAATACTGATTAAGACGCTTTCTAATTCTCGATGGTCTAAGATTCACCATATAGCTAGTTTTTCCTCGCTTAATCCTTGAGACGCTTCATCTTCGGGTAGCAACAAATCGAGTTCATGACCGGAGATATAAATATAGTACCGAATCAATTTCAGTTTACTGAGAATTTTCAATCAACGAGGGTTTACGGCAAAGTAAAATGAAAAGACATTTTTACAAAAATTAGCACATAAAAATTAGAAGAACATTTATCCGCGGCAACTATTGAATATCTTAGGAAGAACATTGGCCGACAAAATTCAATCAGCAAATAGGTATTATATCGGTATCGGTTTTGATGAGGAGACATCACATTGAAATATTAAATATCTGTATAACATTTTTGATTTTGTATGCGTTCTATTGCTTTACTGTTCTAACTAGGCCGAACCGCCTAGTTCAAACTATGTCTGCTTCTTTGTACGTACATAGACTAATAATGAATCGGTAGCTCGACGAAATTCGATAACGTATAGCGTTAGAGTGTCAAATGATACGTAGATATAACGGAGTCCAAAAAAAAATAAAAAATTGGCCAAAAATATAATTCCGACCTTTCTCTCTATCTGAGAGAGCTTATCATACGGTGAAGAGGAACAACCGTGCTTTTCACTTACCGTGGCCGCATGGAACCAGTCTCATCATAAAATAAATGACAATAATAACACTTATTATACACCATTTACGGAACGATTTGTATTTTGGATGAAGGCGTGGATATGCTTCACTTCGCGTCTAATTCATTCTAGCCCGCCTCTATTGTATGAGTTCTAGCACCAACTTGACAGGACCTTAAACGTGTGTCGGATTGTGATGTCAACAGAACAGCGTTTAGGTCGGCTTAGGGTTTTAAACGGGTGTTTCCTCATGCTATAGTCTGTTTTCCTTGTGTTTGTATTAAAAAAATAACAAGTAATGGGCACAACAGCCATCGTAAACGAGCGAGTGATACAGCGTGCAGTGTTTATTAAAAAACACAACAACAAAGTGAAAGGTTATACTGAATATTAATGCCAAAATCTATTCTTCCGGTATGAGCACTTTATCGTTAACGCCAGACCTTCTGCTAGAGTAGATCAGTCAGTCACATTTCCCATGCACTCTTTTAGTGCAGTACATTCTGCTGTTACAGGATCAATGCCACGAATCTATTTTATTACATAACTATAGGCAATCCTACGAAAAGCCGTTGTTTCGCGTCGACGAAGCACTCGGACGTCATTACATTCTACAGGCTCTGGGCAGAACATTGGATCCTATCTACAAGTCAGCTGGCAGTTGTTTGCGTCTTCGTGAACAACACGATATGTACGCCAACAGCCCACTTTGGAAAAATGCTAAACAGAAAGGTCGAATCTGAAAACAAACGGATTTACCTAGCAGAGCTCATGGGGCAAAGAGTTAAATGCTACTACTATGACGACTGATGCGAGAATAGTACAAAAAAGGTCTGTGAATGGTTTTTCGTTAAATAGATGGTGGACGGCACATAGGTTTGTTTAGGCCCTTGACAGCCGCTCAGGGATACGTAGGTGGGTCTAGTAGGTTGGTGCTGGCGAAACGTAAACTAATAAATTGTAATTTACAAAATCGTTGGCCGGATGGAGAAGAGTCAAGTACGGGTTCACGAATCATGTTCCTTGAAACCTTTTTGTCAGACTCCAGATACAAGCTTGATGTCTCCTTGTATAGCAATACCTAAGAAAAGTCGTTGATAGCAACGAGGAGGACAGCGACAAAAGACACATGCCATAAGCAAATGTATCTGTTAATGTAAACTAGGATCCTCAATTTTAATATCCTCTACTTTGTCTATTTAACTCCATATATACGCCATTTATATGAGCGTATGCAATACGTCATGCGTGTAATTTCTTGCGTACTGTTGAGGCTGCAAAAATATCGAGAAAAAAGAACTGATGCGTTCCGTTCGAACAAGATTTACAATACTAGTTTTGTTTGGATGGAGTTTCGTCCCGGTTTTTACGGTGTTGACAAGTCGTAAAAGAGTACCGGTCAGTTCTTTACCGGACCTCTTGAAGGTTGTATTAGAAGAAACCGCGCTGTACAAGATTCTTGTACACAATCTGGGGGCATGTGCCTCACAAGAGTGACGACTTCATATAGTCGGTGCGCCCTGACACGCATAAAACATAGGGAAACACACACAGACACACACACACACACATATCCTGATAAAAGCAAAACAAAAAAGGGATACCTGCATGAGATGAGTTGCTGTGATTGTGAGACTTCGTTGTTCCTCTAGAAGGACGCCGCTCCTGCGATGGATAGGCTGTTAGCAAAAATAGGCCAAAACAGGAAATTTGATTTAGGTCATTTATAATCTTACTCAACTTTTGCGTTTGGTAGGATGAAGTGCAATTGCCTGCACAAAAATCGTTTATAAATAGTTTAGGAATTGATGTTATTCTGAATGTGTGTCGCTCTGTGAAATATTCCAAAAATAGTGTCGATAGCAATAAATAACCGAATATGCCAACTTTAACGTGCGCTTAGTCTTTTTTTCACCATTAATTAAGCGAGTTTGTTTATGTCCTACAAACTGTCTAATATTTATAACTTCGCCCATGCCCACTGTAATAGCAACTATAGGTAGCGGTCATAAAAACCCAGGCTGCAGATAGATTTCATCTATCTCTGAATAACGCCGTTTTATGTTTGTATTATATAAACGGCCATCTACCCTTTAGTGAGTGGTATATTAAAATTATCAAATATAAAGTGTGGCCATACATAGGACCGATGAAAAAACATCTTCAAAGTTCTAAGACTTTAGTATATGTAGTACATATTTGTCCATGATTGGTAAGCACCTATCAATAAAGCATGGCGCCACTTCCTATACTACTCTGGTTCCATTTCGATAATCCTTGCGGACAGAAGAAGGCTGGGGAATATATCAGCCGAGTGTCTTAAACTGAGGTTATAGCCAGTTGTATCCACAGTAGTTGTAGACCATGACGAAAGAAAATAATTAAAAACGACCATCGTTATCACTGACATACCACTACCGTTGCAAATTGAATAGAAACTATACAGTGGTTCAGGCTTTCAGAGGGTTTCTCCAACTACCTAACCTATGACCTTGTAGTCGGTGGTCTTTGCAACGTAAACTATAGGTCTATAGTCAATGTTTATAGCCAAGAAAAATGCCAATTCATCCAGTATCAAAGGTATAAGGCATATCGCGAAGTCGACGAGGAGTCTATGGAATCAAGTGGAACTCTACAAAACTTTATAACTGGGCAATTAGCATGCATCCATAGAGAACTGCACGCAATGTACCTATTCATGACATCAAATGCTTAAACATTACAGGTCTGTATGGTCCGTACATCTCAATATCTCGACTTAAAAAGGATTTCCACTTTCCCAACCTATAACGATGATTTATGTATACTTAAATATCTCGTAGTTTTTATGAAGTCCTATAAAATTTTTTCACACGCCGCTGAATATGATTATGTCAGCTACTGTAAACGTAATTTTTCGAAGCATTATAAATAGCTGTTCGTCGTAAGTATGCTGCGTAAATAAAAAGTAAATATATGAAATAGCACTATGGGAAAAACACTGTCAATTTAAAAGCAGGCGAAGGGCAATAACTATACGTCCTGTAAGGGGACTACTACGTTAGCTATCATTTTGAGTCGACAGGCCCAATAAGTGCCAGCATACTTTGCATGAAGTATAGTAAATATGTACCTAACATGGGACGATAGAAGACTTCTAGGAGCTGTGCGATTTCTTCTCTCAAATGTTACCTTTAACTATTTTTGACCACACGTCCATATCAGGCGTACGTAATACGATTCACCAACGTTTAAGCTAAAGCACGTGTCGAGCCTATTGCTACTTCAACATTAGTGTTAGGATAAAAGGATTTCCTGTTATTTCACTAGTGGTGAAGGTGTCTCCTTGTCAGAAACAGAACGTGACTTGTCTGATATGATCTTTAGAGGTCATACTGCGTTTAGTAAGTTAGCCAAATCGTCTTCAATGTCGATGTTCATTTCCGTTTCACGAAAATCCTAAGTCCGATTGGCTAAACCAGACTCTCTTTGACATGCCGTAGTTAGCTAGCATCCTTACAAAGAAGTCGAAACGATTGTGCCCCCTTTCTAGTTTTTACAGGTTCTACAAATTTTAGGGGTGGACTTTGTAATATTTCGGTCCCGAGCAAGCTGGATAATAATCGAGCAATCACAGAAAGCATTACTATCCGTATGAACAGCTGCGTGCGCTGCACTGATCAGATCGAGGCTCAACCGCGCCCCGTTTGCTTGTTTCACTGCAGGCTATATGGGTAAACGGCCAATGTTTTTATATCCTAAACTTCCCGATAGTATCATCGTAGTCACTTTGCATAGCCTTCAATAAAACGTTTTAGATGGTTTGCACCTTCTGGCTTTATGCAGAATCGACAAAAAAAAAAAGGACCCCATTTTTTATTATAATTTCATCTTGTGAATATAAAATATAGTAGAAATGTTCCATTCTTCGCATAATAGTGTTCGTATCTATACGATCGAAATGAACATAGGTTAGATGTTTATCCAAGATTTGTGATCTTCATACTTATACGAATCGCATTGTCCCATAAAATTTAGACGCACCGTACGTAATATTAGGCTTCTTTTCGGACTCTCTGCGTAGCCTTTTTTTGCTGCTATCTGCTCTACCAAGATGCACTGGAGCGTATTTCCACGAACTATCTCGACTCGAACATGTCCTATAGGTGTACATAAAGGAATCCATAAATTTCCAACCAAAAATAAAATCCAAAAGACCCCACCAACAATCCACCGTCCAACGCAAGCAGGCCAATTGGCGAGGCCTCGTGTATATATATCTGCAATAATTAGACCGTGATACAAGTCTTGTTTGATAAGCCCACATATGTTGTGCTGTTGTTAGTGGTAACGGGGCTCTATTCTGAGCAGTTTTCGCATTCTTGATCAGGAAATCAACGTCAAGAAGAACTGTGTCCTGTGCACTGCGTTGGCGTGATCCTTAACGTGAGTTCAATGCGTGCTAGGCAGCGAAAAGAGTTTCCGTGTAATACCTTACTTTGTACAGTCATGGCAACGATTATAACTGTGTACCACAAGTACCGACCCTCACACATTAAACAACACTTGCATGGTATTGGCAACAGATGTAACCCGAACAACAGAACACCGGTCGTACCGTTGGCAAATAACCCGCCTGGCACGTCTTTTCTTTCCATAAAGAACATAATCGTCGCGGGTTTATATCTCACTGATGCAGTAGGCCTACAACCAACGGACAGTTACACGGCATATATTGCTTCACATCGAGGCTGATGCCATACAATATAGCCATGCTGTCTTCAGAAGCTCGGGCCCTTTCATGGATGACTCTTGTAGTAATACTTTGTGGCTCAAATTCGATATACAGGGAGAGAAGGCCGACGTCTTTAGCCGCGAAACAGCCAATTACACTCAAAATAATATCAGCGGGGAAGACTTAAACATACGTTGTACGATTTTTCGTTTGGGAGGCGCAGATATAACTCGTTCCGCCAGTCGTACTGCATGATACAAAATAAAGCTTTCAATCATTCGTGCTAATGACAAACACATACTAAAAGGAAGCATAGCTATAATAACGCTAATAAATATGCGAGCAATTAAAGCTATCGGAAACTAGACACACCTATATATAGCATCTCTAGCTTACTTGTGTTACATCATTTTTCCGAAAGCTTGCAGTCCCCAGGATATAAACCTACTTTATTACCTGTTATAATCATGAGGCCATCGATAGTAAAATGTATATTATCTATAAAGGGTAACTACCCAGAGAGGTAGCTCGAGTACTGCTAGGAATCGCAGCAGCTGCAAAGCCGCAACGGTATCAGTGGCGGTAAAAAAATATGCGCAATGGTTCTACCTTAGCTTATATGTGTACAATGATAGGAGCTTTTCTACGTCGGGCAAAAGGTATCTCAGGAATATATTAAGATTGCCGTGGGTCAAATCGCTTTTGTCTATACTTAATTTAATGATTTCTTTACTTGCAATCTCGTACTGCTGCTCCAGGTTTCTCTGTTCTGCTGATTTATACATGGCAGTAATAATTTCGCTATTAGAGAGCTAAAAAAACGCTAAAGTCGATAGATTTGGAAATGTTCTTTTTTTTTTTCAAGAAATAATTAGTCCCTGTTTCATGCATAGTTTCGTTGCTTCAAAACAGGGTAAGACAAAGCACGGTTCACTGCGTGCTATGCGTCTATACACGCCTTAGTCTGCAGAAGCGTACGTTTCGTGTCTGTTCGTCGACTTAGTGGCCCGTTACAGTAAACTGTGTTCAAGTTATTTCCTGCTTTCCAAGTTGCGTTGTTTTGAGCTAAAGTTCTTGCGGCTCAATTCTAATTCCTGTCCTACGGAGCGTAGCACATCATGATAAAGCGAGCAATCCCGTTCTTATTCTCGCTAATTTATTGTGCGGCAAAGTTGTCGTGGGTCTTCAGCAACGTATGAAAAGAAGAAAAAAAAAGCCTCTCGTCGAAAGGTCATCCTTCCTTATACGTGCTATGAAAGATTCAAAAGTGTCAGAAATCATTCTGTTACAGGACTACTATTGTAAACTACATTATTGGCACTATCGCATACGGTAAAAGGTGGAATAACGAAATCCATCTTCCCATAGCGTCGAATATCTTAGCTAGTCTCAGGACACGATAAGTTGCTCTCGCTTATGATTTTTTCAGTTTGGCCACTTTATTGGCTTCCTGTCCAGACTAAACTTACAGTGCCTGCAAAACGTAATTTTATACATCTACTTACTTGTAACTGTCATGAAGTGCATGTTGATTATGGATCGGAGAAACAATCTAGATGATGGATATCAATGGCATTGAATTTATTTTAATCCTTTTTTGTTAAGTTGATAACATTATTGCCGTTTTGATGAAACTATACAGAATAACGTTTCCCGGGAGAAGGTCGAGACGTTCTACCACTTTCGGCGTTATTCTACTGAAAGAAGGCTAACTCTTTTTGCAAATGCATCAGACCAAATGTGATAGTTCTTATTTGTCATATCCGTGGGTTGAGTTCAATACAATACACGTGGTTTCAAAGGTTGCAGGTAAACCATAAATTGACTGTAAGGTTTGGTGTCTGTTGAAATCAATTAGTTAGTCCCCGTTTACTTCAAGTTATATAACGTTTTTAATGATGCACATGTTTATGCTTGCACAAACATGAAAAAGTCAAGCTTTTCTTGTTTAGGAAAACGTGTTGTCACTCTAAATATTAAGTTCGTGCGAGCCGAAGCTTCTGGTGCCTATCAGCGTTACTCTGTGCCGCTTTTCCTACTCCGCATTTCGACAATATGTAACGATAATAGGTAAGTATTATACGGAATCTTGATTTAACATTATGTGAAATTTGTTTTCACGAAAAAGTCTTCTTTACACCAGACTAGAGAACTTCTTTAGACCAGAGAAAAAAACTATTCATTAAAGGCGAGATAAACAATTAATCAAACGTGTTGCTGGAGATATTTACTAATTTGCCTACTTTTCACTCGACTATTCATTGTTTATGCGTAACTTATAGAGAATAACTATCTGTAGCAGTTAACCACAACTTGATGCAAAAGATGTATTGTTTGGTACTCCCTATCGAACTGGTGACCATGGCCGGAACGTCTGCCGAACTCTTGGAACGTAGGTCATAAAAAAGGTGACTAAATAAAAAAAACAAAAAAAAAGCGCAGTCACATCTATAGTAACGGCGATGACGAGTACGTCATCACTGTTTATGACAAAATGTGATCGATGACAACGCGAAGCTATAGCTTCGAAGGAAGGGTCTTATCGCTGTGGCCGCGATCTTTCCAAGGAACTGATTTTCATATCGTATCTGCTTCCGTGTTAATTTCATGCGAGTGCAAGAGAGTTCCATTAGCGTTGTATCACTACCATACAATGTCAGGATCTGCTTTCTTGAAGACTGTAGCAGTCTTCTGTCTGACTGTTCTTAGACCGCTTACGGGCCAGGTCGCTAAATATTGCTACCGACCAAAGTGTAAGCTTTGCTTGTCTATCAATGGAAGTACTCGTATCTGCAGAATTCACAGACTAGACAGTACCCGAGATTTATATCGTGAGCACTGTTGCATTAGGGCGAGATGAGCTGCAGCCCATTGGATTAAATGTAATAACGTTCCCTCCGAAACCGAGAAATTCCGCGAAAAAAAGGTCCCGGCTACAAATAATTTTAACTGTGCTCTCTTTCGGGGTCGGAAAAATTCGGATACGATATTTTTTTTTACCTAAGCGTCACACGGAGGAATACTGTCTGGCGAACTACACGCATACAATCATAACGTCTATCCAGCAGCTTGCTTTTATTATACTATCTCAAGGAGGGCTTATTGAAGAATTATCTGTGTTCGGAGACTCCGTTTGGGCAATTTTTTATCGACACCGTTTTATCCAAGACGGCTATTACAGGACTGACCGCCTTTTCCTTAACTTCGCAGACAACAAAATGACGAATGGGACACGATAAAAAAGCGTGGGCTTCACCGTAGAGGAAAGAACATTTTTGCGCCGTTAGCTGATATTATTGTTCCGAAAAAGTGACTAAACCTCCCAGACCTTCCGAAACATATGGATGATTTGATCGGACATATTTGCTACTCGGTATTTTATCAAAAAATTAAAAGTTTCGCTGCTGTAACATGAAGAAAGTAAATTTAGCTTCTGGGCTCTTATAAAACGAAAGGTGATATTGTACCCACTTATTATTTTTACACAGCGACTTTCTTGAACAGGACATTCCTGCTCATTGAAGTTTAGATAATAAAACTCAGCCCAGGACTAATATTACTTTTACCTAGAAATTTAAAACGAACTTTACTCTTGAAAATGTCGTCGCAACCTTCTACAGTGATCTCGCGAACCTGACACTGAGTATTATGCATATGGTACTAATACATGTCTAGGCTTATATTAGTTTAGCTTGTCTATACTAAATAATACCGAATAATAAAATTTCGTAGAAACTCTAGAGTTGACAATAATCATTTAGATTATGTCTATGCAGGTAGCCCAGCACTATATACTAGTTCATTACTTATCAGTTCTCAGCGGTCTTAAAAGAAGGAATTACCGATGGCTGGTACCGCGTTGGATTTTTTAGACAAATTTCTATAGCAAATCGTTATTTTTGCAAATCTAAATTCAATAAGTATGTACGAATCCATGCAAACGAAAATTAAAGGGCTATTTGTGAGAAACTTTGTCTGAAATGATAAAATTTACACATATTTTTTAGAATTGTCAAACGTAGTAGTAGCTTTTTAAGCTGATTTTATGATAAATACATAATAATAACTAGGAACAGTATGACTGGCGTTTGGTGAATCGTTGATTACTGCTGGAACTGTAAGAACTAATTTAATAACATCTCCATAGAACCTGAAATAAAAGATAGATACACTAATCTATGTGAAAAACGTCGAAATATTATAAAAAATATAAAGTGTTCCCTGACTAAACGCGTGGTTCTGTTGACATCTTGGCTGTCACAAATTGATGTGTTCCATGAACGTCCAACAGAAGCACATTTTCCTATAGCCAGCAAAATAGTTGGCATCTATATATTTTTTCCTGCTAATGAAACTGTTTCCGTTCACTAAGAAGAATTGCAGAAGTAGCTCAAGTAGGACATCGTTTGAAAGAGAATCGCGTATGAATAAGGCAAATATTCAGTTAAAGGCGGAGCCTAGCAATTCAATAAAAGCGAAGGGGTTCATCATCGCCTGCTTCCTTTAAGTCCTTCGACAAAATTGCGAAAACAGATAGTTGGCTTGTCTATACCGATGCTCCACCTGTGTAAAGGAGACACAAATCACATCTTCGCTTAGACGACCGTCGGTTTCCGAAACAAGTGCTTCCTCTGAACTATCGCTGTCACCACTCGACGATGTCGGATTGTCAGCTCCGAAAAACTTGAACCTGAAAATCTACCTCGGTACGACGTGCTCGACTGTGCTAGCGTAGTAACAATATTTTGGAGTCATTTGCGCGAAAAACAAGATCCAAGCGGCTGAATAATCCCGAGAAAGGTTAAAAGCCGCTTCATTATGAGTATGCGTTATATAAGCCTTTCGGCGGCCGATAGTAAATTTCAGCTGTCACATATATAACTTCCTTCGGCGGAACGGAAGATCCCATCATAGTTTATGGCACTACAGCTCAGTCTCCGAACGAAACTGCTAAGTTCACAGATTATTTCTTCTTGCACTAAATCATCCTTATGGTTAGGATCAAGACGTGGAAAACTCTTAAAAACAAGACCCTTGAATTTTTTTTGTACACAGCCATTCTGAACCGTTACTCAATACACTTTTCAGCTAGTAATCTCAATAATTTTTGCTGATTATTCAGCCTTACATACATACATATATATATATATATATATCGTTTTCCTGGTAAAAGAGTCAGTCCGCAAATATGAAAGCAACGTAACCCAATGTACAGCATTGATCCAGCGTTGAAGAAATTATTCCCCGGTAAGCAAAATATTGATCTATCGAGTGCATTAGAGCCTGAATTTACGGCACTTCACTTGATACAATAGGCAATTAAGCTATAGCTTAAATATTCAATGTGGACTGTAGACATTTTATTTAAAAATTTTCCATGTTACTAGAATTTTCAACTTTGTAGATATGAGAATATTTTCACTGCCCGATTAGAACTGGATAGGATAGCAGATTAGTTATCCAACAAACTAAATGCAAAATTGAAAACCAAACATTTTCATAAAATTAAATGAAGACACCGTAAAATTCTTATCCGGCGGGTTAAAGATTGCTTGTTTTAGCTCAGAGCACAAACGAATGTTATCCTTGTTTAAGCAGTCTTTTTTTAGCAAAATTTTACAGGTAGTAAGTTTCTTCAGGTACTTATATTTTACCTGTAACTTGTGAAATATCAAATGCAGCAAATTTCTCCTTAGTCTGTTGTGTTCACCTGGTATTTAGTCCATAACCGTTATTAGCCGATATGGACGGTATCCAAGGCTTACGGTGTTGTTAGACGTAACTAGCCAAATGAATCAATATTGAAGTAAAGTATTTTGGATTTAAGGTTTTTCAGTTCAAATCAAATAGTAAATTACCCTTCCTGTAGTTTTTGTGATTATGGTAACAGAGGATTGTTCTAGGGATTTCTGGTACTCGAAGCAACTGTCAATCGACCTTTCGGGACATGTTGGTCGTTGCAAGCGTGTACATCAAGTGCATATCTGATCCATTTCACGCATTTACGATAAATGGTTTGTTATCGAAATCGGTATCTACCTAGTCCTTGGCCGCTTCGGTCGACCTAAGAAGGACGAGGGCGTTGTCCGTAAGCCATATGCTCAGTAAGAGGACCATCATGAGTGAACTAAACTCAACAGAGCGCGAGCTGGTCCTAAAAAAGTAGAGAGCTGAAAAGGACACAATCTCTCATCCACGGCAACTTCTAGCAATAAGCAAAGGTCGGTTGTTGCTAGAAAGTAGCTTGTTTGATCGATCTGACTGCTTTTGCCTGTTTCTATTGCTTGAATAAGGCAGTACCAAGGATTTCATCGGGACCGTATGTCTGGCAAAGACGGACTTGATCTTATAGCTTCATTCAGTCTCCAGCGCCGCTGCTCATCAGCATGATGCTTGCCCACCCTATGACCGTACGATGTATTACAGCCACGATGCTATTGTAGATAACTTGGAACTTCCTTATTGGTAATCCTCAGTGATATTGGGGCCAAGTGAACTTTTCTTCTAACTAAAATAATGTGCGTCTCCAACAAAACGACGACCTGATTTTGGTAACATAACGTAATCGTACAATTTAATTCATTCGTAAACATAAAAACATGCGTAACTTTCCCTTGTACTACAGATATTGTTATTATCATCCAACTGTAGACTGTCAATTGACCAATTTCAAAACAGATTTAGTTTGATGTTGTGTACGACTTTTAAATCTTCCAATACCGTAGCTTTTCTGGCATAGACGAGCAAAAGTACGGCAGGGTATTAGGACTTTGTTATTTAGCCTATCTGTTCATAAAATTCTTGCCAAGATATGCTCTTACAGCACGATGATGGTGTACAGATGTTCCGTTCTGGCGGAAATAAAATTCGCCACCCTTTCAAATTCGTAGTAGAGCAAATTTCTGCAGTAAATTTAGGTAGTTAACACTAGTCTTCGTACTGTGTCAAAAGAGAACACTACAGTTAACCCTTTATTTGAAATGCCGCCTTGCACTACGGGTTTATATAGTAGCACTGTATCAGATGCACTGAATGTACAATTATAATGCTTACTTGTGCCATTTAATTTCAAAGAAACTTCATCGCTTCAATCCAATCCTCCTGGAGTCGTCTGTACGCGTTTTTCCAAGTGCTATTCTTAAAATTGTTTTTATTTTTTCGGTCTGGATTATTTTCGTTGATAGCATGTACTGTTGTTGAAATGTAACTTTTCTGTTAGCGACGTTTAAAAATGCACTGGATATGTTCGTTGCTCACAGCTTGATTGTTTTGGAATGTTTCAGTGAAGCTTTGAAGTGTTATTTTTTGAAAGTTCAGATCCATCCTTTTTTCCAAAGTGACCTAGCTTTAGTTACCGAGATACATTTTCTTAGTTACACTAACATTTTAAAAGAAACAAGTTAAAAAAAAGTTAACAAAGAAAATTACAATCTTATAAAAGGTGTACACATTTGTTTGAGACACCCCTATGTACATATATATATATATGTAATCCGAATACCCACAAGAAGGATCATCGTTATTTTTAAAGGTCTGATTTAGAGCACCAATAAACATAACGATGATTAGTATTGACTTATTTTTATCAAACCTTGACTTGGAGCGATTACGCAGGCATCAAATTGGTTAGTAAAATTGGGCAGTAACGAACTGCTGCGAACGTGACTCGTGCTCAGCGTAACTATATGAGACATAGAGGTCAGCCAAATGTAAAGCAAGTCACCTACAGAAGTGACTCGAAAGCGGGAACCTACCAGCCGATGATCCTGCCGTATGTATACACTACAGATATATGCATACGTATATATAGAAAGAGAGCGTATATAGAGAAAATGTGTGTTTTTTTCCCTGACTCGATTGAGTCAGGGAAAAAAAAACACACATTTTTCAAGAGTCATTACTCAAATTAGTATTCCCTAGTATTCAAACTAGATAGATATAGCATCTGTCTAACGATATTATTATTATTATGATTGTGCTTCGAAATTTTTGTTCACAATTTCGATATTATGCTGCATCGCATTAGAATTTATAACAGGTCACTTTATAAATAAATCTCAAACATCTGCCCATTATATTCGCATGCATCACCTGCTCTGGCTACTTTGCATAATCGTCGATCTTTCTTCAGCTGGGCATGTCTGGGAGTGTAAACACATGATGCAATACATTCTGCGTATGCATTGGGATGAGGCAAATGTTGACGTTGAGCTTTGGCGGTCATTTTTAAACCAACTTGTATCGAGATCGTCTGCTTTAAAATACGTTTAAGCTGCTTCTGCTTCGCCTTCTTCCGTGTATTATTTTTCGACATCTAAATGCAACGAACAAGACTTCGAACTTTGAAGTAGCATTAAGTCATGTCTACCGTACAAGCAGAACTCTCGATCTGCGATGAGAACTTGATGAAGATCGAAGAGTGGATCTATTCATCTGAATGTATGGACCTTCGGTATGCCGGTTATCTATTTGTTGTCTTATATCGTTGAGCAACCCACTTGAGACATTAGACAAGCTAGATAGAGCAGTTCCTAGACAGTTTCCATATCGGCTTCTAATGCAATGTCATGCCGTACAAGTCAAACAATACAGGAGCGATAGTTAGTTGCGGTAATGAGCCTTCCACTTAGCCAATTTTCACGCCCAAACGCTGGACAGGGCGGGGTTACGAGAAACGATACATATAAAAGTACCCTAGTTCTAACACTTAGCATGACTAAATATCTTCTACGGACTGAGCTACTCTTCAATACAAAACTGCAAATTACTTCGTCGTTCATAATAGTAATCATAATTACAGACGGCGGCAGCGCGAAGTGGTTGTGGTTCCCCCCTACTCTCGCAGTTCCGGTCCGCTGAAGTGATGAGAACGACGATTACGGATAACACTGGCATGGGCGGAAATCATCGTTGCCCCTTGCACACTCGCAAGGGGCCAGCGAGATGCACGCTCTAGCCATTTATTGTACATCTGTATTGCCTAAATTAGCTGCGTTGACATTCGTTTCTGACTAGAGAGAACAAGGCATCCCTCATACTTTCGAAGATAAGACTGATTATATTTTCGAAATAGATTCGAATCGTATTGGCGTCATTATCGTCGTAAAGGGGCATATTGTTCACAGTCAACGTAATCTATGCGTTTGGTATGGACCTAATATTATACATCAGTAGGATACAATATCATGTGACAACGTTCGAAAAAACAAAGGCGATTCAAATTGCGAGATACAGTTCAGCTTTCATACACATTTGCAGTTAATGTTTACTAATCAAGTTGACGAGAGATCCATGTAATCTCATGGTATTGAGGGTTTATAGATTCTTCTATTTATGTGACGACTCATCGTCGTTTTCGTCGGCAACGGCATTTGTAATAAAGTTAACAGTGTATTTCTCATTTCGTATGTACAGCTGCATCCAATATAAAAAAAAAACATAGTACAAATAGAGTATGGATATTAATCAGCCCTAGCAAGGCTTCTCCATCAACCACAGATGCACGTGAAGGACAACTCGAAGGCTTTTCGTTCTTCCCTGACGGCAGGAATAAAAAAGCAATTTAATTCGTCAAGACAGAGCTTTCTTTGCGCCGTCTTGTCTAGTAGTATCCTTTTCATAGTCCTGTTAATTATCAGCTTGATGAATTTGTATGAAGGGCTTGGCGGATTCATGGCAGTGGCGACGCTGCTGGCGGTTAGAACGGCAGTGACAATTGCAACCGAAATTACACCTACAGCTACTGTGGATCCAACTCGCTTGCATCGACAGCCTACTTCGAACGCAGCGTCCTACTATTGATTCCTGCCGTTTGCTTGTCGATTGCTAAAACCCACGGGTAACAGAAAACTGGCGCTGTCCGTCTCGAAGTTCTGTATGCTTACCAAAAAGAGAGAGCGAGGCAGGGGGAGAGAAAGGTGAGAAAGCGAGAGGAGGGTGGAACTTGGCACGGCACCTTGTCCGTCCACCTTAGCCACAAGTAGACGATTGCCCAAAGGTCAACGTCCGTTCTCGAATGTTTACCCAAGATATAGACGTATCGCACACCGAGACATACAGGTAGATTTATAGACATACTGATATGGCACATACATCCAACAGAAGATCGAGACATACGAATAGCATGTGTAAACATTGCACGTAAATGGTGCGCCGAGTAAAGTATACCGGAGTATATATGTATAATAGTTCAATGCGTCACTGATGGCGCAACGGATAGTTTCCCTATTGGCATGTACTGAATGGATAGATCACATTGTTACCACAAGAATCTATAGAGGGTACTTGAGTTGCAGGTAAGCTATACATATATATACAAATTACCACACCACTATTTCAGTTGCATACAATTAGCTGTACATTGGATAATTTCTTTTTAATAGGATTAGAGCCTACTAGGTACAACCGAGCTCATGAGTAGGTAGATCTGCAAAGGTCTTCGTAGAGACTAAAGGTAGCCAGGCGTTCACCTGACTTCTTAATAATTTAATGCTTTACGAAATACGTCGGAGAAGTATGAAATTAGGGATTGTCATGTTAGAGTAAGAGATATATTAAAATTCTTATCTATGCATAATAACCTGCAGCCAGGTGGCGTTTCATTTACGCATTACCTTTCATGTTGATGTGCATGTTGGTGAGCAATGCCAACATATTGGAGAGGTTCTTAAACGACCGAACGGCCGAGCTTACTTTGCCCGGTTCACTTTTGCTTCCGCTGCAGGCGCCTGAGTAATACTATACGTATGGTTGTATTAGCATCACCAGCTGTCACTGTAAGCAATCTCAAAGGACACAGCCCTTCCCTAGCAAAGATATGGAGCGGTCATTTCGTTTGCTATACAACGGTGATCATGAAACACGTTTACTAAGCACACAGTCAATTCACGAATAGTAATTATGAGAAACGACATCGTCACTTTTGCTGAAGACTCGTGAAGAAATTCCTCAACAACGACCTCAAAGCCATGTCGTGTCCACTTACCCCACCTTGACATGATGTTGCAATCAGCTTACGACATAGAATCATAACCCGAGCACGCAAAAGATTATTTTTTTCGGAGGCTAGAATAGATTGGAAGGGAAAAATATGTAAAGAAGATATGCTGCAGAACAATGCTAGCGAATGGCTTACTCTTCAAGCCAACTATGTCATCGAAGTAACACATGTGAGTAATGTTACTATTTTCCTTCGGCATCATGTTAAGATGCTACTTAGCAGTATATTTAGTGTTGACCTCCTTGACTGGTCAGGCAAATACTGCAGACACTTCATTGCTGTTAAAGAAAAGCACTTCTTCGCGATGCCATCATCATTTGAGAAGTGCTATGCCGCTTTTATCTTCTCTAACACATACATGCACAACAACCTCTCTAATTTTTTGCTCGGGTGCTTCTTGAATACTGAAAAGATAAAGTAGAAAACGAGAGTGTTGACAACGGGTCACAGGTGGCGAGATGTTACAGTTTTCTTATGCCGGCAGAACAAATCAGAGGAGACGTCTAGATCGTATACCTAGCTTACGTGATGTCGCCAGTCAACAGGCTCTAAAATGCCGGTCTGCTAGATCTAAGACACCCGGAAGAAAGTCCATCAGGTAGCAGCGTTAGCATTTTTGCCGTGCAGGCACACGATTTTTAATCTAGCGAACGATGCTTTGGTCAAGTGGCGCGTAGGACAATAGAGAAAGACAGGCACGCAGGCACGCAGGACAATCGTCCCTCCACCAAGACCCGCTGATCTTGCCGGACCTTTGTTGAGTGCGACATATTGCTCCCAACAGCAAAGAACTATCTATTTGAAAAGATAGAAGAGTTCTTTAAATGGGATCTGTAGTTTGTAGACGGCTTGTGCGCCCAGACCAATGGCACATTTGCTTTGCTGAAAATTTCAGATATATTTCGTGATTTTTTTAAATGCGTATAATGAATGAAACCCCCACCGAAGCATGTGCAGCATCAGGCGCCGGTAGGTGATGGCTGAACGGTACCAAATCACCAAATAATTTCCTTGCTTTCTAGAACATCGACTGGGAATAGCATTCTGTCAGGTCAGTTTCTCGTAATATTGATTCACTAAAACGGTTGTACAGATCAAAATCACCTCATGGGCCTTTGCGGACAAATTAATAGCTTGAATGATACTTACGTCGAGCCACGGAGCTTACAAATGCAGCGTTAACCACGAGTGTCACTCGACTGGATCCATACGTTACATACGTAAACGTTACGTGCAGATATATTAGGCCCATGTAAGGCATATAGAAACAGAAGGTCAGAGAACCCAACAGAAACACCTGTGACAACTAGAGATGTAGTAATAATGATTTGGGAAAGCCGACAAATCTTTCTTTTTTGAAAAAGTAAAACCTGTATTATTTAGCCACCGACCCAAACTTTATCTGATAGTATTTCCGCACTCACATTCATCCACTTGGCTGCTGCTCGAGAAAGAATTAAGCTGGTCATTCTAGTCATTGTTTGTCCCAATAGAATCAGGTTCAATTTAAATCATTTCATTATTATAGAAAACTCTATAGTTACCCCCAATGTCGTTGTAGCTATCGGATGTATACAACAATATGTAAGTTATACACTTCTTATCAAACGAGAGACCCTACTACCCGAAACCTACGTTAGAATACGTATTGGTATTGATTCCGAAAAAAACTCTCCATAGAGATTACATACAAATAAACCCACATTTGAAGCGTAGTGTGCCTTTTTATTGTGTTTAGCTTCATACAGAATTCTCTAGATACATCGTAAAACAGAGTATCCAGTTGAGTGCGTTTGTGCACAAATCGGCATATGATTTTTGGGCTATATTGATTATTGGTACGGCTGAAGCAACAAGAACCGTACGAGCGGAGAACGAACGAACGCCCGCGAACAATCGTATTTTCGAAATATTTCCAACAATCGAACAAGTTACAAGTTCCATTGTCCAATAATAAGGTTACGAAAATTTGCAAATTTGATTCGCGTGTTGTAAATGTGTGGTTTTTGTATCAGATTCATTTTCTCTGACGTACAAATGTATCTTCTTCTCCTTAAGGGTAGCGTTAATGCGGAGCGGAAATCGATTTTTTGAAACGTTTCAAGAAAATGGCGTTTTCTTGAAACCATATGCCCTATACACCCAACATGGAGCTTCCCATATGTAATGTAGTAAAAGTCGACAGATCTTATTTATCGCCTTATTTAGACCTTTCGTAGCGATCGAGGTGGCACCACACAATTGTGACCAGGACAAAGCAGTGACGAATACGTTTGTTAGGAGAAACCCCATTGCCACTGCGATTCGATTTACTGACACATTACTGCGTGATGTGGCAAAATAAGATAAATGAAATAATAAGAGATATTAAAAAATGGGTTATTTTGCCTTTTTATATTGGCCTATCGTTATGATAATAGGTAATTGTAACTACAAAACTAATTGATGAGCTACTTATTAGAGAAGCTGCTAACATTCTTTTTGATCTAATGTTTCTCCGTACTATTGACTGCTATTCGCTTTTATTGATTACAGTTCCATTGTACAATCCTTACTTAATAGAAGATGTCACGAAATTTATGACAAGTTGACGACCTAAGCCATAACAGAGATTTCATCACGTGTTTGCTTATGTAAAAATTTTAACGGTCCGACGTAATCTAGTTCTGGTCAACTCTGTATACGTATATGGCTACTAGCGACTGAAGCGGGACATCAAAACAGCTGGATGCGTAAATGTTTCTTTGATTTGCTAGTGACGCGCGTTGAATTGGTTTGGCATCAGTCCACGCAGGCCCATAATAACACACGCAGATGTTCACCGATATAGCCTGGACGTGGGTACTTCTCTTGGATAAATAGGATCCGCGGTAGAATACTTGACGGGAAATCCCCCAGCACATATCGTTTTCACGCTCCGCAACTTCACTCATCTTGAATACGGGTAGGTCTACTTCATTACACTATATCGCGTTTCATCTAAACAGAATATTGTATTTGCTATTTAACAGATATCCAGCTATGGACAGCTACGCTGACCGGACCAACTGCAACAAATTAACTAGCTTGAGAAAATGGTTAATAAATGTTTGCTCGTGGTTCATTACTTAAAAAAGGATTTTTTTTTTATACTATCTAGTAGTAATCTAGTAATGCTGTGCATAATTGCAACCAGCAGGGACAAATCTAGTTTTCATTGGTACTGTAATTTGGTACTTTGTGTGTTTCTCCTATTGATATATTGTAGCGCGTTATGTTATTGCCTTCAGCAAACGATTCTAACAGTCATATTATTTTCCCCAAAATATGTTAGCCAAGCATCGCTGTTCCTATATGATAATAACATTCGGCTTTAACTGTCGACAGTTCGACCTATCCGCTGTTTACTGTGTTCCACCTGTGTCGTTTGTCCCGCATCCATCCACGTACTAACGGATGATGATGGGGCCAGAAGATATTTGAAGGCTTTTTCTCGCCTTCTCTAGTAGCAGATTTTCGAGCGTTACATAGAGCTACACTATTTCAGGAAGCAATTCATCGAAAAACCTTTTCGGAGAGTGTCCGTTGTATCAAATTTGGTCGGGGCCAAAAAGTGGTCTAAAGGCCGCAGGCAGAAATAAACCTTTAACGAGAATCTTTCGAGTACCGTCTTTCATGGACTTCAGGAACAAACGAAGAACAAGTTTGTTCGCAATTTCCGGCGCACAGCGTTTCGGCTTTTTGCCCCCCTATGAGCATCCTCCGCGGTAGAGCTCAGGTCGAGGACTGCGCATAAAGGTAAACATACGTACTTGTACATATTATGATAATACCGCAAAAAGCTGTCTGTCGCCTTTGTTCAAAACTGCGTGCGATTATGCCTTTTAGCAATATGCGCAAAATTGTCTAGAAGTACTCCAGCGGATCGAAAATTCCTGAGTCACTTCTAAACTATGTGGCATTAGCGAATAGCTATCAGTAACTATATACTTCATGTCCTTAGCTAGTTATGGCTGACGAATGTAGCGAAGAGCAATGAAAACACTAAAGAGGCAGACCGCAAAAAAACAACAATTTGAAATCAGTGAAATCATTATAACAACGGAATTTAGAAGGTTGAAAAGTAGAAACGTGGTGAATGCACTTTAAGACCTCAAACGAAAAAAAACAAGTTATTGTTATCACGGAAGCTCTTGAGCAAACTAGACGGTGCGCTTTCTGTAGCCTTAATAAAGGATTCTACGAAGTACATGTTATCAAATTTAGATATAAAAACTGAAAATAAAGAAAGAAAGCAAAAAATCAGCTCTTCGTAAACTAAATCCACAATAACTGGAAACATTTATGGTGTACTCTAAAGACAATTTGCGTAACTGTTACCATCACAGAAATGGATCTTAAGCACACCGTCGCCGCAGAGAAAAAGCTTCCATTATCACATCAGCTTATTTTTCCGTCGTATTCAACCTCCCAGTTCGATTGCATCAGCAACAAAGCGTTGTTTAGTTAAAAACCTCTATGAACGGTATTTTTACTAATTCTCTACGGATACTATTAGCTTTTTTCATCCACGAATCTGAGGTTTCATTTTCGGAACTAAACGATGTTCTTACCTCTTATCATTTTGTAATATCACCTTATAGATAGCTAAAGACGTAGATAAAAATACTTCTTACATTTTGCCTGCTAATCGTGTGCGCTTTAAAATTTACTCGAGATTTTCGAGCCACTAAATAGCTCTAGCAAATCTAATGTAGTGTATACATAAACGTCAATAAACGTCGTCCACGAAAGTCAGGGTCTTGTAAAAGGAATCAACAGAAATAACTGCAATGTACGCCAAAACGGAAGATTGCTATAAGCCCAGTTGTTCTTCTTATCTTCTATAAATATATTTTTCTATTATTTTTGCCAATAATTAGCCTGCAAACAAAAAATCTCCTGATAGCACTAAATTATATATATATATATATATATATATATATATAACGTTATCCGTTTTAATAAACTGATCTGTGTTCGTTGCGGGTTTTGAGTATAAACATTTAGATCGATAACTACCCTACGGATTGACCATCTAGAGTAATTAATTCACGTTAGACTTTGTTATAGTTTGGGCGGGGTAGAAAACTTTCAATGTTTCATAGAATTAAAAGCTGGCAACCTGGCTGATTTCTTCAGTTCTGAATATTTTACATTTGTTTTATTGGTTAATATAAAGGCTAAATAATAGCAGGACGGCAATGAGGTTGCTTGGATACACATGGCCAAAAGCAAGTTTCATGGTATTTGTTTAATAGTCAATCCGCTTCGAAGTCTCTTCGAAGAAGGGTAGATTGCTACGATAAGACGAACAAGGTTCAAAATGACCTGTGATCCGAACAAGCTATCTCACTAAACTTTTATTTCGAACCGTATAGAGTTATCATTATGGCAACCCTTTTTAAGCATCAATGACCAGATGAGCAGGCGTGCATCCATGTTCACCTAGCGTCTTTTTTTTGCTTTGTCAACTGGTGATCAAAGTATCATCCAATTATCAGTTACTAGTCGAAAAATCCTAGCTCTTAAAGTTGGTTACCACTGCCCTTACTCGTATGATTCACTATGCATCTCTATTAAAGTGGCCTCAAAAGGCTTGGCTAAATAAATAATCGTATACTAGATATAAAAGTCACTGTAGAGATATCCTAATGAACAGCTGTTAAACTGAAGTATACATTACTAAGGTCACGTTATTTTTTAAACGGAACGCTAATCTAACAATGTCACTTTTTCGAGTAGCGAAACTGAGGTCAGGATTTAGAAAGTGGCCAAGAAGTATATGGGGCAAACCATATTCGAAGTGGATGTTCCTAAATAATTAGTATACGTTGTTAAGGAAAGGAGAACCTAATAGAGACTTGGAAGCAGCTGCCTAAACGCATACGAAAACTGGATTTTAAGGCTAATGAATAAAGCTTTCAACGTAGGCTTCAAGGTTATTCAAGGGTGGAATTTTAAATCACTAACAAAGTATACATTTAGCCACCCAAGCCTGCGTATTCTAGAGGCTCGTGTATTTATTTCATATTTTTCGCTACGGTTGTGCATCAATAATATATATATACATAATTTTATTTTTGTATTGAATAACTTACCTAGAAACTTTCCGCAGCAGTGCACTTTCAGGCATATTGTATATATTTTTCTTTTGTTTTTCTCACTTCTCTCGCGACGTTTCAGACATGGTCAACATGTTCACATAATGCATATGCTTAAAAGAGCGTGACCTGAGCTAACTTTATTTCTAAATCTTGAAGGTAAGTTGTGTCGATTTCCAACGTCTAGGTAGATATACCTTGATATCGTCGTTCAGTTCCATGTCTATGTAAAGTACTTTTTGTATTTTACGTCCGATCTTAAAGCATTACCCTTCTGTCAATACAGCCAAATAACACGCGTGTTTTAAGCCAATGGCAAAGACCGGATGGCGACATGGAATTTACGTGACCTGACCTGCGATGGATACGTCATCGCATTTGTGAAATGTTGCAAAATTGATCTCATTAGTATGCGACAACGAGGAGCAGACGATTTTGCTATACGATGTTTAGCTTTAGATTGCAACATGTTTACTTGCTAATCTCAGGGACACGTTATAATCTAGGTTCGAATCCGGGCGTGGACACACCTCGTTTCATGCTGGGAGCCAGCCGGCCGTCTAATGGGATACCTAACGCCGATACCAGATGTAAAGCAGAAGTTTAATCGAATGAAGATTCCGGCCACGGACAAGTAGGTGCTAATTCAATAGAAGTAAGAACTTTTTCGGGTTCATCACGTTCAGTTTTTATGATCCAACATTTAAGAATATTCGGTGTTGTTTTTTTTTTTTTTTTTTTTTCGAGATTCACTTCTAACTACAATAGGGCTTAACATCGAATTATAAACTGAAAAGTACAAACAGTAATCGTGCCGCTTACTAGTAAAGGGCTAAAGGTACCATTCACACGGACCTCCTCTATTATTCAAGCCATCGTTTTTTAAACTACTAGCTTGCTGAATACATTTTGACACATATCGTTCCACTGTTCATAGCTGATTTGGCCTAAAAAGCTGAGCATAGATTATTAAAGCACATAGATCAGAGAAATCGGATGCACTTGCTATGTTGACGCGACTGGACGACACACACTCTCAGGCTGTTCCACCTGATCTAAATAGGGGAAAAAAAAAAGATCTTTTAATTTGCTACGCCTATTTCAAGTAATTTACGTATCTAAATATGGGCATTTTGTATTCCAATAGTTTTAATTGTTGCGGTACGCCACAGTGAACCCGATAAGCTAAGGTTATCATAGCGCAGTCCAGGAAGCTGCGTTGGGTTTTCTATTCTGTAGTGCGTCCAGTTCGTGTTGATATCGCATAGTACGCTCTCGTTGGAACGGTGCGTAACTTCATGCTCGAAACATGTTCGTAAATCATATTTACGCCAGCGTCAGGATGGTGAACCTTCTTCGAACAAAATCGCTTATAGATTCATTCTAAAGGTAACTGTTCCCTCTGATATCTCGTAATTTTATTTACAGATGTGGATCAGATACACAGAACGCCGTCCCGGTAGCATGCCTATTGCGATAAGCCAAAGCAAGAAATAAGTTTAATATTCGACAGTGATATTAAACTTTGCTTCAGACGACTGACGAAGCAAAGCGTGCATACGTACGGTTTCGGAGCCAAAAAATAAATGTTTCAAGCCTTACGTCAGGCACCGGCGTTAGCTATTAGAGCCGTCGACTCGATTTTAGCACGCAACAAAACGCGTCTACGTCCGGTTTGCAGTTTATGAGATATACCTGTTATCACTGCGCAATTACGGCGACGTGGTATCGAACCTGCACCTCTGATGTTTCGAACTGTTAATCTCTAGCATGTTACCGCCACATCACTACCTGGACTATGACTGATAGAATAGAATATGCTAAGATAAGAAATAGTTAAAAGTAAATTAATAAGAATAACGATAAATGCAATAATCAGTTAATGAGAAAATCTATTAGCTGGCCATCTTGTGGATAAAAACCGATACCGAAACTACCGATAAAGTGAGCGTCCTTAGGTTTTAGAATCTGGCACTGGCTCCGGGTATTTCTTTCACCTATGATGAACACTTACTATCAACGCTATACGTAAATCTTGTTTTCATTGCACAATGAATTTTAATGTTTTCATTTGGATAAGTTATTCGAGTAGGTTGAATTTCCTTGATTTCATATTCAGAGTGCCCACAAAGGCAATATGAAAGGGAACATTTCCAATACATGGGAATTTTATTGCCTATACGCATTCAGAAGAATGAATGTCCGTGATGTAATAACTACAAAGTTGGTGAAGAGAGTGCGGTCGGTTTTAGGCGGATACTAATGGAGCAGCCATATCTCTGTTGCTCGTGGTCGTCTAAGCTATCAGCTGTAGGATACAAGATTTCGCTGTTGAGCTGACTAATGAAGTAAGTAAGCCTCATCTGTCTTCGTCATCATTTTGTCTAATATTGTGGAGTTTCAACCCGAACTCCACTTCTCTCAAATCAAAGACCAGGGAGCCTACTCCTTCGACCAGTAAAGAGTGCAGCTTTTCCCCATCCCCAGGGAATAGATTACTTCTACTACAGGTGCGTTAAATTACCACCAGCCTCGTGACCACCATTACCGCTGCTGCCACCATCGCAATGAGTTGACCATTCAGCCAAGCGCCTTGGCACAAAGCAAACGTCGTATGTTCTTCTTTTCATGTTGTCGGATAAGGCGGTATTGCACTTACTCTTTATATATATACATATTTATGCTATTGCCAAAGGCCAATTTCTTATAGCTTTTCGTTCATCCTCTCAGAACTCACCAGTCCGCTTCTATTCTTTGCCCGAAATGTAGTAATGCCGATTATGTTTTCCTTGTATATATATATATATATATATATGTATATACATTACGACCGAACTGTTGTGCGGAATGGCGCCGGTGCACTTCCCTTCACCCAGTTCCAACGCCTGGCTGTCGAGCATCTTTCGAAGTCCTTTTTGCAAGATCTGGCGCAGGCCTGCAAAAAACGTGAGAGCTAAAATTGCCCAAAATGGCACAGTAACACTGTTGTGTGCTCTTTTTCCCTCTTCAGTTTTCTGACCTCTCTAGAAAATGGCTGTTGTAAACGATAAGTAGACTTGTTGGTCTACCGGCAACTCTGATCCCGTACTAAGACAACACAGCATAATATTGGCAGAGAAGCTACAGGGAGCTATATCCATCTCAGCGCTGTCCTTGCATACGGCCATCTGAATTGAGAGCTCTTTTGGGCGACTTGGCAATGCTTTAGAATTCTGCATCCTGCACATTGACACGCTATAGTCTGACTCCACTGTGGCTAGCGGTAAGCGGAGCTTCAGAACTTCAAGGAAGAACAACAAGGTGAACTTGCACTGGCGGTTACTGAGCTTAGGCAAATGTAAATGTAAGGGTAAAAAGTATATGATGCCAACATATGTCCACTAGGGTGCACAGCATGCAAGCACTCTTCAGAAAACGGAAACGAGGTGTTGGCTAAAAAAAGTATAGAACCGAGACTAGATGGAAAAGGTGTTTTTCTTACGACATCCGTTCGGCTTTGGATACAAACACCTCGAGCTCTCTTCGAAGCAAAAAAGATCCCGAAACTATCTAAATCGTAAAAGGGCCCTTACGCAATTTTAATTCGCCCTCAGTGGTAGCAAGTGGTAGCAATCGAGCAAGATTTCGGTAAATTTTTAACTATCATTGTTCTGCTTCCAATCTAGCTTTGTTATCTCGTATACGTTTATCCTAACTAAAGCAAATATGAGAATCAGTCAAAAGCTATCTGTCTAAATGTGAATATCGGGTCTCAGTGTTGTTTTAGGCGCGACCCTTTCTTTTGTGTAGTTCCTGATAAACATTAGAACGACGTGAGTCCTGGTCAGCTACCTTTTGCCCCACGCCCACTGTGTGGATCAAGCTCACGTGTCCTATTCTGTTGCCTACTGTTAGTTGTTGCCAGCTCTCTAGTTGCAGCTTCGCTTATGAATGTCTCATTAGTTAGAGCGTTACATGCTATCATCTCACCTAAGTGTCCCTTCTAGTTTGCCCACAGAATGAATAATTCGCTAACAGACATGTTACTGTTCTATGACGGTGGAAAACGCAATGACATGATTGTTTGGACTACTCTGGAGATAACTGCGTAGCACGTTCAATACTGCTTTACCGTTGGCCGATTAATTGTTTTTCTTATGCGACAAAAGCTCTACGAGATCGTTGAACTGCCGATATCAAGCGAAATCGAACAGGGGTAAATACGGAGCCCTCTGGTTTACAAACAGACACATGGAATGAAATAACCCACGAAAATATAAAGAATAACCTTACGTTGTCGTTTTATTTTTAGGTATGGACATATGACATTAGAAAGAGCTGCCGGTTAGAGCGTTGTCAGTGGTCAGCTACAGGCACATCGACTAGTATGGATTTGACCACAGATGCACTGCTTGTCCGCTAAATAGGCATAAAAGCTTCATATGAGTCAGCGCAGACGGCGCTGAACATTTAGACGGATTATACTCGCTTCAGACAAGAGTCCCAGTCGAGTTATATATTAACACATGTATTACCTTAATATTCGTATATATAAACTGAAACGGTGCCTGGCAGAGCCTTAGGCACACAAGCAACTTGCACAGGCGCACTCACGTAGTCGCGTTAAAGATAGAGTCTGCCGACTTAATTTCGAACGTGAGTAAGAATCCCACGACTACTTACAACGACTCCTTTTCTTTATTAATCGATAACTGCCCCACTAACGTTTAATTTATTATGGGGGTGCGAATCATTATAGCAAATCTTTGTGTAAATAAATAATCGTGGGCAGTTGTTTATGAAAACGTTGCTCAACAGCAACTTAATACATCTTTGAGCTGCTAGAGCATATCGTGTAGTTATATCTCTATTGGTCCAAAGTCTACAACTGTATAATGGTAATTTCACCTGTGTTCCTGTCCGACAATCAAGCGTTGTAGGACAATCCTCAGTTCATATTATAACATGCGGTTAACGCTATTACCGTAATTTTATTTAAGGGCCTATGCATATTTACCAACCATCCGTAGAGATACGAGTACTCTAACGTTTACCTACGCTTTATCGAGTTCCTGATTTAGACTCGAGAAATCAAGTAGGACATGCTGTAAGGATGCAGACGAATGTTCATCCTTAGATGTGGATGAAGCCGATAAAAAATATATACGTAGACATTCCAATGGAGGAGAGAACTATAGCGTACGTGAAGTTTTCGCGCACGCCCGACTCATGTACCTTCTGTCCTTGAGTTTTGTTGTAAGGCTAGCAAGGACACCGTTTTGAAGGTTAAAGGAGGCACCTACTTGTGTCTGTACATCGATGTATTTATATCTGCATGGACAAGGCCCACAAGCGTTTACTGCAGTAAACCTTTTATGCAGTTAACATGGTTGACGAGTCTACCGACAACGTGTCGTCGACGTATAGGCAGAAGACATGGTTGTGCCTTTGCATGTTTTAAGCTTTTTTGTTGAGGGGATACTCCGTTGGCGTTTGACTCTTAAATGAATATGGCCAATGCTTTTCCCCTCGGGGGTGCTGTCTATCGACCCACTCGAACTACCGAATCCGCTGTAAAGGACCACCTAGCTTGTGTGATTCAAGGGGTAATCGCCAAAAAAAAAACTACAATGTTCACTTTAAACAAATATTCAGTGCTAATATAAAATTATATGCGACGACCCCCGACTTGTGTGCTTTCGTGCTTATGTCTCTCAGCGTGTTTGATGATCACCTTCGCATAGTATGTAGCGAAGCGGCAAGTATTACTGATAGAACTCACCAGTCTATACTTCTGGATAATACTTCTGCTTAATTTTTACTTGTATTGAGCGTTTGATAGTTACCGTGTTTCCAAATTCTGTTTTTATGAGGTCTTTTTCAGCTGTGCTGTAAGGTACCGCGGAGCCTGGTTCAGACAACACTATCAGTAGTAACGTAAAGTAATTGCAAACAAAGGCAAAGGACTGCAGATTCATCTTTCATTATTGCCTTTCTATCACAAAAATGTTTTCTTCAAGGTCGCTTCCTTTTCAGTGAGAGGAGTGGTTGATTGCTTTCTGATTGACGACGAGTTTGTAAACCTCGAAATGAAAGTAGGATTTTTTTATATACCAGAAAACATCGACAGTGTAATTCCTGTAAGACTTAACAAGGGATTAGACTATGTTAGTGCTATAATGTAGTCCTGCCTTGATGATAATGGTAGCTCTGCTACTCACGAGCTCACGAAATGTGTCTATGATTTTTTACATTGATGGTGTCTTAGCAACGAAATTTAACCGATCCCGGTTTAAACGAATCGATACGTTAGAAAATATGATAGCTAGCAATAACTATGTATACGACAGCGGAATATTTGGTCGTATTCTAGGTTAGTAGTTCGCTGACTGCTGTTTGATCACATCTTCATTGTCTATTTACACAAACTCTGACGAAAGTTGATTTCTAATAACCTGACCTACTATTAAATAAGAACCATCTTTATTGTATAAACGGTAATTAGGTATGAATTCTTAGAAGATCAGAAAGCAAAATGTGTCGTCCGTCTTTGATAATAACGAAAATTTTTAACCGATCTTCCCTATTAAGACCAACGACCCACCTGATACCGTTGGGGCTAAAGCTTGTTCATAATGCGATTAGATAAAATGAGAGACATTGTTAAAGTGTTGGCTATCGAAGGTACCAGAGAATCTTTGATCAGCCGAGCACAACTCAGAAATGTACCAAACCAGAGTACATTTTTAGAGTGAAATTTTACGACATCCAGATTTAAATAATCGGATTTCGTTGCTTTCTAAATTCAGGCGTTTGTAGCTTTGTCACTTTCGGTCGTCGAAGCTTTTTCGTGGCTGCTATAGAACACAAGCAAAATCCAGACTATACTCCATATACTGGTTTGGCTTTGGATTACAGTAAACGAACGTCACGTTTGTTCATTATTAAAAAGAAAAGTTCTCTAAAGAATACGAGGCCATTTGAATAAAGTGAATAGTAAAAATTATCGGTTGTGCCTGTTTCTGTGTAAGTAGCTGAAAAGCCCATCAAGTCAAATAGCCCTAACCTAATCCAGCATTTTGAAGTGTGAACCCGCAACGCAAGTCATTGCTAACCTTACCACTAGTCTTGAAATAGCCATGAGAACTTGACCAGGTAATGTGTGGGAAACAACCAACAAAAAGATGACGGTTACCAATGGCCAGAGTAGGCCATTTGCGGACAAAATTTAGCGACCTTTTTCATACTCTCATCATTTTATAAGCGTATAGAACGGTTTATACTCTTAGCTATCCCCTATGCCTATCACAGCCGGGTCGAATTTAAGCGGTAAGGTCTGTTTTTGCATATTTGGCGCTAAACTAATACAATAATTACAAAAAAATAAACAATACAATCCACAATGTAGCGCTAGAATGGTATGGTGTAGATAGAGAGCAGAAGCGAACGCCGATAAACGTGATCTCTTTTCAAGACGGTCATGGCGGGAACGGGAAATCGCTTCCTCAAATATAGAATAGAGACATTTTTAGAGATGATGCTTATAATATATAGACTTGTCTAGAGTTATAACGCACTGGATAAATTGCCGTTGCTTTTAGCATCTAGGTAGTAGAAAAGGTAATTACCATCTTTCTGACCAAGTGACTTCACCAGGCCTTATGTCGTAGATCATCTGCGTCCTGTCGGGACAAATAATCATTTGCAAATTGAGATTTGGCAGCAATAGATATGCTGATATTGTTGGAATATTCTTATTCATACTCAAAAATAGGATTCCATAATGATAAGTGAAATTTTTACAAAAATTTGCTCTCGTTTATAATTTTGTTACGACTAAAGCACAAATGCTAACCAGGCTTATTACAAAATTTCTCCTGTTTATAGTCAGGACGGGTTTTCAAGAAGGGGGACCGGCTTAAAGATTGTTTTGTCGCTGGAAATTTCGATATGAGAGATACTTCTCGTAGTGGTCGACCAGTTAACGAAAGAACTGTTGAAATGATTGCAAAAGGAGAATAAAATCAAAACATGAGCAGCTACGATATCGCCAAGGGACTAAGCATTTGCGGCTAAGTAGTTTAGAACCATTTGAAAAAGAAGGCCGGTTACAAAAAAAAAAAAACACGATGTTTGAGTGTTACACGAACTGATGCAAAATAAATTGTCACCTGAGAAACTTTACAGAACCGCAAAAGGACCGAGTCATCTTTGGAGCGGGTGATGAAAAGTAGATCACATACGGTAAATAAGGAAAATATACTCCACACCTTTTGGCAGAGCCCAAGCTAACAGGCGATGCTACGTGTTTGATGGAACTGGAAGGGGATCGTGCCTTATGAGTTGCTGCTGCCTGGAAACATGATTTAGTCGAAATTTACAACTAACAAGATTGCAGCTGGTTATTGAAATTAACAGAAAAAGCGTTGTCTTCCACCATGCCAACTGTGGACCACACACTTCCTTATCTACCTAGAAAAAAACGGAAAGAGCTTAAATTGGATTTTCTTGTGCGTGGGTCTTGCACAATCCAGCAATCATCTGCCTAATTTTCTGCAAAATTCTTTTAGTGGTGTGAATTTAATTTTAATGAAGAAATACAAAAATCCTTTATCATAATTTTTCACTCTAAAACCACAGCAGTCTTACAGCGATGGGATTATGATTTTGCCAGAAAAACGACAGAAGATAACTGATAAACATGATGGACAATTAGTTCCGTATTTTCTTCAATTTTTACTTGAAACGGTCCATATTTTTTCGACAATCCAATACGTACATCGATGGACGAAGTTGCGACCCGCCGATTGACACAAAGACATTTTCGATTTAACTAGCGAAATTAGGTAACCACAAAATGCGTACACATTTTTCTCGCATTCATTTGGTTGGAACGTTCGAATCCTTACTACCCTGTACATCGATAAGCGCAAAAGATTCTTAGTCCCTACAAGTCGCTGAATTAGGCGCGGCGTGAGAGAGAGTGTAAGTAGAATCGGCAGTAAACTTACGCACAGTTTTTTAGAACTTCATCTGTGAACTGAGTTTACGTGGCCTCTATTTCGATTAAGCCAAAGAATAGCTCGGAAACCGTTTCTGGTTCCTATTTGCAAACCCTGCGGGGGTAAGTGGCGCAATTTTCAAAATGGACCAATAGCAAAATACGACCACTGGAACAGGTGAACAACACAGCAATGACTCCAGGTCCTTAATTCCTAAGCAGGCGAAAAAGGGCAGAAGGATCTCCTACGTCAGCGGACCCGGACTCAAAAGGATCCTGTCTTCTATGTGTACACTGTGCTGAGAGACTGCAGGCCCTCACCTATGCTATAGTAAATGCAACAGAGTATTATATGCCGCATGGCGAATGGCTGATGAGACCGACCCGCGGGCTGAGCCAATGGGAAGATGTCAGCTTGCCCGCAGAGAACTAGTAAACCGAACGATTTGTAAAATATATGGAGACTACACCGGTGGAAAGCAAAATAATGGCGTTCGTCACATTCGTATTGTTGTGTTGGAGCTTTGGAAAGTGAAACGGAAACCTTTAAAAGCAAGCTGATATGCCGTCAACCACGCTTCCTGAGGATGAAAGGATGGATATGCTCGAACGGCAAAAAATTTATGATTATGTTTACGAAGACATTGTTAGCTGAGGACGCTGTCGTCAAGTGTCTTAAAAAAAAACATACATCGCACATGGATACATGCACCCACAAATATGGATAAGGGATAAGCACCTCGAAATTTCAAACGACCCGATAGCCGTCTTTTTACTGCCAGAGTATAATAGGTGCGTATAGCCATAATTGAGTTACTTGCTGTGAAGCTAAGAAAGCTGTAATAACTGGAGAACCAAGCTGCATGTCGAACTGTAAGGCCGCTAATGGAATAGTTGACGGAAGGGCAATTCAGGAGAGTACGTTTTTCGCCGTTTTGCCTTTCTCAATCTAGTAACGTCAAGCTGTTGAGAGTAGCTGATACAAGTAAACGAGTAATGTAGCTGAAAAGGTCGCGTGTAACATCGCAGGGCGAGTCAAATAAAGTTAAGGGATGAGGATCAGAACGATTCCGAAGTTTGGTGTGCACACGAGTCGCAGGGGTATGTCTGTAACGGATGATACGCCTCGACAAGACTCCGCTACAATACAGCTTGCCTGCTAGGGTGCAGGAGGTCAGAGAATCTGTGAGTTTTGTAAGGGGCGCACCAGAGAATCGTCGCCGTGCCAAATCCCTAAAAAGAACGTTTCCTCATCCAAATTGACCTAAACACGTGTTGGCACCCACCATGGAATTGTTGTAGCTCGCGCCATGACCGACAGCTGAAGACGTCCTGAACCAGGTCCTGCTCGCACGGAAAGCATAGAGTTGTGGCGTTAAATTTCACAGTCTGTCGTGAGCAGGCTTTCAGAACGCGGGTCGAGGTAGAGTCGTCGGAAACGGTAAAAATCATTCTGTGAAGCCATCGGAGCCCTCTACATTAGCATTACTCGCACCAGAAGATTTGGGTTGCAGTCGATATCCTTGTGCTCACGGAGACCAACCCATCTAACTTGCAACCAGCCCACTTAACTTACTGGAGTATATTTCGTTCTATGCCATGCGCAGAGGAAAAGGGGCCTCGGACGTCTCAGTGGGGAACCTCAGTATTTTACAATTATTAAGTCGGGGACCTCATTCATGTAAAAGACAATGTCATGGCCTTGTGTGATCCCAGAATGAGGCTTGTGGCGACGTATGTGCAATCAAGTGAAAAAGCAGTGCACCCTTGTGGAAAAATTTGTCGGCGGCCTCCAGGTCGTGGCGGGCCTTACTTTCAGCACTTCCATAATCGTGACAGGAGACTTCAATGCTCCCTGAGCCAGCTCGCGGACGTTAGGCCTTTGAAAGACACCGATGAAGTACTATTGCTGCGCAGTCTTCCTTGGCACAGTACAGATGCTTGTCGGTCCTGCAAGCAGCTATATTACAGATATCCCTGCAACAAACGCATATAGGTAGGGATAAGGTAAAGCGCGTAGGAGGTAATCACTCTATTTTTAAAGAAGGACAGCTTTAAGCATACATTCCTGTCCGATTAGGCTTCAGGATCCTTTTAGGACCATCGCTTGTTCAAAGGAATAAGACTATTGCGTAAATCGGACCCCAGAAACGCTCCTAGAGCAGGTTCATAGGGTTTTCTCAGTACAAAACTCAATAGATTTTGAGGTCTATCCTTGTCATCTCATCGAAATATTGCAATCTTCAGTTTGTTTGATCTGTCTTAGTAGATATCGGCTATATTTTAAGCACTACTGCCACCTTACCCGAAGCGTTTAGGGTACCATTAGGCTATTGGCAAAACTACAACTGGCAACGGGGTCTTTGGCCGCGGCGTTCACAGTAGTCTGCCAGAAGACGTATGCCACCCAGTATAAAAAGTATCTGCAACAGCCAAAGGCTATTTTCATAGGCATATTTTCAAAAGGAGGGGGAGCGTCAGCCACGTACGTGGTTGTGGTTCTTGCAGGCCTACATCGTACTCCATTGCCTTGTTACTACTCACTGACGACTTCGCTAAAATGTCGCCCTCTAGCGACATTATACCTCAGGAGTTCTAACCGCAGAGCTTAAATTTAGACAAAGCGACCAAAGGGCCAGAAGTTTGCCATTCTGGAAGTGATTCAGACGCTCAAGAGCCTACGCTCACTGAGAAGTTGCTGGGCAAAAGCGGATTTGCAATGAACACCTCGTGCCGGCGTGGAGCTGGCCCAGTGCTGGACGGCTCAAATCAACCAACGTCGCTATAAACTTTTCTCGTATCTTCTGGCAAGAAAAACCAAACGTGCCTCTCTCTAGAAAGTGTGAATGCGACATGCAAGGATTCAGAAAGGGACATTCGATTGTAACGACATGCAAAATTTTCCTCGCCGATATCCAGCGAATTTCAAGTAGCTCTAGTCAATAAAAAGACTTTGACGCCGCCTTTAATTCCGCCTTAAAAAATACAGACTTCAGTGTCCTCGTCGATTTTGGCGTTTCACCGAATGTGCTTACCTTAATAGCACCGAAATTTTAGGTGAACAGGGTTACAATTGGTGATGAGATGTCGGAGCTGCTAGCGTGCTCCCAGGCTACAGGTGTGGCATAGGGTGATAACCTAAGCCATCTCCTTTTTTCGGTCCTACTTGAAAATTGCTCCGATAAAACATGTGGGCTTAGAAGTATGATAAAGATTCTTCCCTATACGAATGATTTAGTTCTTTATGAGAACTGAAGCTGACAGTCAAGTCGACCAAACTTAGTGATATCTCTTGAGCAGACCGTTCGGTAGCAGACCGGTGGTCGATTCACCTACCTAGAGTCGCTGATCATGTGTAAAGGCCAAAGTCCCTTCCAGTATATTACAGAAAGTGCCAAAGAAAGCTTTGTTTTTTCAGTCCCTAATAATTGCCCTTTCAACGGCTTTGCAACATTTTCACGTCGAAGTTGCGCTAGAGCTTAATCAAGAATCATCTCACAGTGAAGAATGTCGAGCATTAGAACCGTAGAAAAGTCTCGTCCCTCGAAGGAGCCTTAGGATCGCAGCAGACAACCCGTAACAGGCTTACCTATCTCCTGGTGGCGACGTCATTTCACCTATTTTAAACTCAGCACTTTAAGAAAGCCCGACAAAATAGGATTGAAAAGTCACAAAGGTCGAGGCCAGAATTACAGACGTGTAGTGACGCCCTGTGCACTGTACCGTCTTTACCATCATTTATGCAGTGTGCAGGAATTTTATGAATCTGGTGAATAGGTGTAGCCAATCGACAGACTCAACCGGTAGCTAACCGACAAGTGGTAGTGTCAAATTGATTAACGCATGTGTCTTATGGCATTAGCTTTAGCCAGGCTTATGAGGTTGTCATATGTAATGCATAAGATAGCATATAAAATTTGGTAATTCGAAATTAGTATAAGTATGTATATCTTAAGTTTCTGGAGCGCCACCTGACAACAGTGAACGAGTTTTATATATAGCGATATTTCTTACGTTTAGAAACACTTCTAATTTCGAAAAGCTTCTGCTGTCTGCCGATTATGATATTGATGGTAACGAAACGGAATAACAGTGAATCGTTAACTTTATAAGCCTTTTTATGGTATCTATTATTTTATCGAGTGTTTGATGTTCACCGCGTATAATCATCAGCGTGTCGTCGACATAACAACAAAATTCCTCCTCGAAAAATAGAAGCTGTTGTCATTTAGGCAGTTATCTTGTTCCGGCCCGGTATTCTTCTGTACCTTTTGGAGTTTGTTGGCGAAGTAGCTTCTGGGTTAATGAAGATCGTATACAACATTACTCCATGATTACTGTTGTCGTTGAGCGAGATCTACCACCTTAGAAATTGGGTTGCTTAGATAAACGCGTTCTACATCAGTTTGTCTGACCTGTAGTCCCTCATGAGCGCCTATGGCCAAAACAGGACGTATCGTCTCGCTACGTATTTGGCTTGGTTGTCTGTCGAAGTCTTCTTTTTATACCCAACGGCATACCCAACGGCTGATGGACTCTTTTTTAAGGCGTGATAATTGCAATACCTTAGGCTTCTTCAGGATCCAGACGCGGTAGCTCATAACTCCATCATTATAGTCGACGCTCTTTCGCCCGACAAATGAACTAAATACGTACTACTTTGATCCAATGGCGTGGATTTTACTGAGTGACTTCGATTGGAGCTAGATCTATAGATAAATCGACAGTAGTGACGGGAAGCGCTAGAGCATGGTACCGGTGCGTCCTCTAAACGCTTGGGTGTCTCTGAATTTGGTGTTAGTAAATTTGGTGAAATCGCGGTTCCTTTTCTTTACTGGTTCGATTACTCTCAGTTGGTTCAAGTTCAATTTTGCTCCCAGATCCGGTGAGTGCGCGACGAGCTGCGGGATTTCGAAATTCCCATTAATACACTGGTTTGCGGTTGAAAACGCTCGTCATAGTTTTTATCTGTAGAATAGCCTGCCATGTTTCGATAAGGAAACATATGCGCTTTTACTTTAAAAAATCGTCGGGTATGCACGTAAGTATACATGCACCCTTAATGATGGGTTATCCCTGTCGCACAAATCGGTATGTGTTTTTAAGCTCGTACTGCACGAGGTTTATGATAATATGTTGCCCGGTGTATCCTCGATTCGTAGTGTATTATTCACAAGATCGACGCTTTTGTGCTGTAGACATTCTACCAAGTTCTGATTATTTATGCAGCCGAACATTTTGTAGATAGCGCTTTTAATTTCGACTTCGACAGCGTCATACCCTTTATCTCTCATATCGTTGTTTTTGTATGTTGGATCGTGAAAAAGTTTCAGTTGCAGTAGACCTCAAGGCGGACGTGTACTTCGACGGAATAAACTTTTTTTTTGCCAATTTCAGTTCATCAATTTTTATCGATTACCTGAGCGAATGAAGGCAATTTGTAAGACATTTACGTCACGTAAAGAGCGTTGTTCTCTATACATTTTCGTTGAAAACGTTGTCTACCATCTGACCCTATCGCCCGTGCCAGGTTTGGTTTTAATATTTTGACAGTCCACGCGAAGGCCACTCATCTTGACTACAATTTTTCGGTACGGCTGGCTTGTTCCTTGTTCCGGGTGGCCTAAACATATAACTCTTGACTAGCGCTTTGTTCAGGTTTTCGGAAAATTTTTACTTGGCCAGTTAAAGCTTTGTACAAAAGTAAACCATGCTGGCGGAATAGAATTGATTTGGTGGTTAATGAAAAAACATTTTGGCTAAGTCGGTCAAGGGTAACTATATATAGCGAATATTAGGGTTATTAGATAATGGGACGATGTTTACGTTTGCCGGTCGTATGAGTTAAAGTTCACTGTAAAGGTTATTTGGATTTTTGATGGCCGTTTTCTGACCTCGTATTGTAAGTTGGCTGTATATGTGTGTGCCTTCGTGCCATCGTCAATTTGGTGCCAATGTCCTTAAGGCTTAACTACATGGCGGATGTCGATGTTTCTTTTATTAATGTCACACTGTGTAGCTTTGGGCTAATCCTTTGATCGAGCGTATTTATAAGAAGTCTCTGAGTTGTAGGATTTTTTGGATTGTATTACATTCATTGCTTCATTTGCCCCGGTTTTGCGCCACCGGCAATTATTTGGGGCATTATCTTTTCTGTGACTACTTTTCAACAATCTATACGATTTCAACTCTACTACGATTTTTCACAAGAAGTAGTTGCTCACACCCATATGGCGCGTGGTGCTTCCTCCGTGGTTTTTAGAGCCATCTGAAACTATTGTGAGCTCAAAATATTCGTCGGGTTCAATAAATAGGAAGTGCTCTCCTACAGTTCACCACACCAATTTTTTGCCCTGCTATCGGCAGTTGTCGGGGGCCGCATGCCGACCTTTCACGTGATGATACGGTGTTAGTCATAAGTTCCGTCTATTGAGTCACTCTGCACATATGTCAGTCAAATCAGCAGTCGCTGGATTGTTATACTGCGGGATCCTCGTTTTTTTACTTTTGCAATATTGCTTGTGCTTGATAATAATTATGACCTGCTAACGTGTTGATAGATGGCAAAACACTTTGGCTTAGTCGGTATATATATATATATAGCGAATATGAGGGTTATTGGATGATATATGCTGCGATCTGACAAATTGGTGTTATCTTCCCTGAACTGTCTATTTGGCCTTATGCGGCCGAGAGTTTATATAAGTTTGCTCGCCTTTTTGGTTGAGGATCCCCCGGGTGGTTAGGAGGGTACATCGTGAGTCTAACGGCTGTGTGGGAGTAAATCTATCTAAAGAAAATAATATACTCATGTGAGTATATGATATGCGTCACAGGGATAATGGCTGAACGAAGAAGAATCCATTCGTGATATGGTTGCGTTTATTTATTTTTTTCTAAGATGGAACGACTGTTTTGACATACAGTTAAAGGTGCACGGAAAATTAATCGTTTAAGGAAAACTAAAAGCTTATTTTTCTAATTATTCATTCGAACTGGTTAACCTTGCCTAACGGAATTACGTTTTGCGTTATATAGAAATAAACTATTGTTTCAACTTTACTGTTGATGACGCGCGCCAAGGAAATCCGCTTCGACCCAAATGTCTTTGTAGTATATTGTAGGAGTAACATAAGTTGACCAAAATATCAATCTGGCTGGAGGATAACATTATAGTGGCCCTACATGATCATCAAACCGCCTACGGTCTACAGGTACAACGTTCCATGGGAATTAAATTACTTTTACTTCTAGATTTACATATCACCGTTAGACATTCGCGACACGAAGTGAAGCAAGTTCATGCCCGGGTTCGAACCTAGGCCACAATGCGACCCTAGAGTTTGAGGGAAAGCGCGTTACCCACAAAGCTAGCACGAGGGTTGATGTTAGTAGACACGTATGGGCAATATTATAGCACCTTACGAGTGCGTAAAACTAAAATTACTTCATCTATTTTACTCATTAAGTGATCTATTTCTTCGACTTCTTAACACAAACAGTAGAGATATTTTATTCAATACAACGAAACCTACAACCTACCGATTAGAGAATGCCTAAGCACATGACACCTTTTTTTTTTTTTTAATACCAGACAACTTTAGGCTTTAATGCAGCAATGGGTAAAATTGTATACTTTCAATACACAATACACAATAAAGATGCAACTTACTTTTTTTCTTTCTTTTTCTTTCTACGTTTCTTAGCAAACAGTTTTTGATCAAGTTTTTACATAGACAGAAGGCATTCATGTGTGGAGCAGTTGTTCGAGTAAGGTTGGTATAGCATGCTTCGTATTTCCAGAATTCACCTAGATAGTCTATCAGTTTACTGAAGTTACCTACAGCGTCAACGATCTTGACTTACTTGTGAGCTATGCATAATTAACACACACAATTTGGCAACTATTTCCATAAGGATAAGATGCTATGATCATAGAAACTTTTAAGTAAAACAAAGCATACCTTCGTTGTCGGTTCATCCTTTCGGAGTTACGAAGCTGTTCTACCAAAAACTAACAAGAAATAGATCATAGAACTAGGGCATAAAACTTTGGTAACAATGATGAACACACATTTGTCGTAAACACGCAGTGAATGTCTGGCGCATTTGTTATTAGGAAAGGAAACCCAGTTTACTTGAAACGGTTTAAAACTTATTTGACTTTTACGGCCCATTAAATAGTTCTAGCATATATATTTAGATGTAAATTGTTTACTCAGCATTCGTTGGTAGTGAGTTTGATATAACAATATATTGTCACCATTGTGAAGTGCATTTCCGCCTAAACTTTGTAGTCGTAAACAAATCCCGCGCGTTCCCTTGAAATTACAGTTGACTAATTGCTCTCTCTGTCTCTCTCTCGGAACATTTAAATGGTAGTGGCCCTCGCTCACCACCCTCTCAAGTGTTTCAACTGCTTCGAGGACCACGACCTTACTTGGTTCAATAAAATTAAATTCTGTCATGCCGTGAGTATTTTGTACCTCACGGCCAGATTCGTGAATTCAATGGCAAGTGTTCAGCGGCAACGCGAATGCGCTAGTAGTAGCATAAAAATAGCCAGGCGTTTAACAAAGAAAAATCATTTTCTGCTTTTGAACAAACTAAATAAAAAAACATCAAAAAACTAGTAGTATAGTACCGCATTCAGTTGCTAGAGTGTTCAATAACCCGATGACCCAGTTTGCAGCAAAGATGTGTCGAAAAAGGTGCTATTTCTAGTGGAGGAAGTCCTGCATTGAAGTGACGGAAGCGATTTGGGTGAAGTTAGGGGATGTGATCAGGGGTAGCGAGGAAGGGACGCCTGGTGGTAGGGGACAGGGGCAAAAGGAACAATCTTAAAAGATTAGAAGAGGTAGGGAGTACGTGGGGCTCTGCAATGAGACTCGCTGCGCTGTTCAGTGGCGAATTTGCCACTAGCTGCTTATTTCGCACACGCCCTAGGCTGCAGCCACCCCGTACACCATCTGTGTACGTTTCCTGTACATTTATGTGTATATATCTTCGTGCCGTTTGGCCAACGGTCCTTTCTTTTAGTCATCGTTCTCAATGCCTTTACTGTAGCCAGTACAACGTTTGTTTAGAGCCCGTCGTTTTCCACCGTTTCATATCTTCGCGCAACCGTAAGCTTTGCACAAATCCTATTTTTACGGCGAAAAAGATTTCCAAAATGGTGCAACACGCCGTTGAATCGGAGGAACAGCAGACAGCATAGTTGAATTGGGGCTTCTTTTCGCTTTCCAGATGTGAGTGGCTTTCTATCACACACCTATATATATATATATATATATATATATATATATGGCTTCCTATTCGCTGACACCCGGGATCATTTTCGTGCACCTTTGGGTGGGCATGTCTTATTTTTAGTGTTCTAGGTTATGTGGGAAGGAATAAATAGATACATGATAATCTCACTATATAAGCACCATATTATACGTCACCTTCAATTATCGAAGGACGAGAGATATACGAGTATCTATTTATTCATTTTATATAGTTCCGGATAGGAAGAAACCACGGACTTTGTAAAGAGGGCGCCACATATAATGTTGCCCAAATCGAGCTCTTTGCCAAAAGCACTCATCTATAATATGCAGTTTAATTTTCCGTTTTCCGACGATATTTGTCGCAAAAAGCCGGACGACGCTCTTTACTGTAACACTCAGTTTAAGTAAAACGAGTTGAAACGGCTTTAACTTGTAAACGCCGATCAGAATTTAGCAGTAAGAACAAACTAGACCGCGTAATAGCCTTTGTTTTTATTTGTTGTTTAAGATATATTTCTAATAACTAATGATAGTATGTTCTGTGGTTCAGAACGATAATGTACAATGGTTTAATACGAATTGAAGTAAGATTATTTTCTATTACGCGACGAGCATATTTACGTTAAAGTTTATTAACAGGTCAATATTTTATATGATACCCAAGTTATCGCCAATTACGGATTATTACGAATCGAAAATATGTGTTTGACAAAAGAAAACTACAAACGGATAATTCTAGATCGTATTATATAGTATTTGTATAAATTATACTGTATTTGTTCCGGGAGAAATACAATTCAACTGCAAACATTAATTATGTGAGTGTGCAGAATGCTGACTGCATCATATAATATAGATAAAGAACATACGTTTGCTGGTGGAAATCATATAGAAGCTTTTTTTTTTTTTTTTTGGAACTTTATTACAGCAAGAAAGGTCAAAGCCTATCTATGCAAGTCCTATCGAGCCTTCAGAGCGTCAAGCGTCTCTGTTTCAGGTCCTCCAAACTTAAACGGTATATGCAAATGCAGGCCAGACGACACAGTAAGTGTAACATGAAACGGACATTATTTACGAGTGAGTCATACAAATAGCTTCTTATAGTTTTGTATGCATGTATATTATATTCAGAATGTTTGGTGAGAACGCATAAGGAAAATCCAATTTGATAAGAAAAAAAAAACTCTGAGGGAAAACTTTCATGAGAAAAACGGGAAAATTTGTAACGGGGCTCGAGTTTAAAAAGATAGAAGATTTTTAAAGGTGGCTAAAAAAAAAGCATTTCTGACACATCCATGTTTCTCATAAACAGCCGTTTTAAAAAAGGAAGAAATATTGCCAATTGAATTGTCCAAAGAAGCTCTAACGGTTAATTGTTTAGTGCGTCCTAGCATTTTTTGGCTGCTTTAAGCTATTGCATTTTTGGGACTTCGGATCTACTATCAGAACAGAGTTTAATTCCGTTGAAATTTTTTGTATATGACAATATGCTATCAATATCGCCTAATACATCGTTACAGATATTTGTAGATTGAACAAGAATATACTGAAGAAAAAACTAGTTAGTGATCTAGGTCTTGAATAAAAACCTTATTTGCGCTATATAGTCATATTAGATAAACGTGACCATCCGAAGTTACACTTCTAGCACATATATTTCGTCTAAATATCTGCTTTTGTTTATATATAGTCTTAAAAACGAAGCATTAAAAAGTTCGATTTATGTGTTATACCTTTACATTTTATATGCACACATCCGAATTTTAGCAATACTATAATTTACTCCCTAATCGCCGCCGCCGCCGCCGCCGCCGCCCTTTAGGCTCTTCTCCCGTTTTCAGGCAACGTATATAGATTCCTTTTCGCAAAAACGTTTAGGTGTGGTGTTGAGGAATTCACTCAGCCAGATTTTGTGCGATGTATGATTTTTAATTTTCTTCGCGACTTATTGAAAAAGGTGGTAATCCGTTAGAGCGAAATTTTTAGATGGGCGCAAGAAAATTTTTTACTCGAACCCTTGCAAGGCGATCTTCACCAATCTTCGCGACTGGGCAGTCTTGTGGAAAAGGATGGCCTTGCCTCGTCTATCGCTCTTTTCGCTTAGATAGCTTCGTTCAATTGACGCGCTTAGACCATACATAGATACTCGAGAACCACTGTATTCTCCCCAAAGATTTCCCTGTATGTAAGACCCCACCAAACCCGTCAAGCCCAAATCATGATCTCTTTGGGATGGCGGAATTCGGCTTAACTTCGCACGTATTTCCTAGAGCCATTGCTTGCTTTCTCTGCCTCGTAGCGACTGACTAAAGACATCGTCATCCGCAGCAGTCTGTACAGAAACCTGTTATTATGGTCGCATTTGGCCGTATGCCAAGCGGGCTGTTCCGTGTTAACGGAAAGCCATACTTCCTTGTGTGCTTCACCTAGCCGTGGCACACTAAGGACTTTGAATTCTGATGAGATTTTGTACCTTTAAAATGCCTGACAATAGTGTGGTATTCGCAGATTATCCTTTTGATTAATTAACGAATTGTTTTTTATCCGAGGTTTTCACCAATCTTAAATGGCCAATTGGGGTAGGGTAAACCTTCGAAATCCAATATTGCATATTTGAACCCAGCAAACCCTTTTGAACGCTCCAATTAGATAGAGTTACAGTTGTACACAGTACAGATAATTCGGGCTGCTTCGGCAGAAGGCGAAGTAGAACAGCAGAAACTAACAAGGAGCTCTTTTGGAACCTGCATTTTTATTACTGTAGCTTGAACTCAACGTAAAATTTTCCTTACTCAATCAAAAATGGGTTACGAAGGAAATACATTACCTCTGAGCGGCATCTAAAGGTAAATAGTAACAACCAAAATATGGACAAGAAAAAACAACACTGACAAAGAGGCCTTTCATTTGATATATAAAGATGTTTAAACATTGTCTAAACGAATTTTCAAATTAAATGATGTTCTGCTCTAGGCTAAGTGTGGCTCCGAACGAATGTCCGGTTAAAGTGGGTAGGGTGTTGCCACTTGGTCAGTTTTACTTTCGAACGTATATTTTGACCATCAAAAAGTACAAGCAATCGTATAAAATATATTTGGTAAGCTTAAATATTTATGGTGCCCACGGTTTAAATTAAAAAGCTCCGGTTGGAGATAGTGGCAAAACATGTCATTCACTTTCGAGTCCAATGAACTTAGTCAAACCTGTAGGGCTCATTGTAGGGTGATTAGGACTGTTTTTATGTTACCCAATCTCAGCAGTGAGTGCCGGTATGTTAAAAGCCTCATTAGGACGCACACACGAGTCATTTGTTAATGGCAATGTATGTTTCTTTTTAATGCACACTCAAGTAATGGTAATCCATGGTATTTGTCATTGTCGTGTGTGTTTCTCTGTCAGTTACAATAGACAAAATACTCTACATTAAGCAATGCAATATTCAGAAAAGATCCCTCATGGAATAATGAGGGTACAATTTAGTGGTAGATATCCATATGGCCTATGTCAATTGGGTTGACTTTATCATACCATGCTATGCAACTATACATCTGTATTTATGAAGAATTTATTATCGTAGTGGTACGCATGGGTGGTTTGTTGTTATTACTATTATCATTCCTGTCTAAATTGGGTTTCAGTATTCAACTTTTATCGGCACAATGTTCTTCTGACTCTCGACTCCTCTTCCATCAATCTATATCTACATATATACATACGTTTTGCTCTACAGAGGTCTATTGAACATGGGCATGCGCATGAATGCCGACAGGTCAGGCATTAGGTAGCTCGTGCCTTAGATCCTCAGTGACGATGTTTTCGCAGTCTTTTCTTTTACTGAGAAACACTTTCACATTAAATTCTATCGAGATTTGACAAGTTGGCCGCGATGCTGCTGTCACGAGAAGACCATGATGACCATGTCTTAGCTGTAACCTTTAGCAAGAAATAAAGCTACATCTAAGTTGTGCAACTAAAATATTCCTTAGAACTTGACGTTTTATGTTGAACACGACTTGTTACGCCATATTAAACATAACACGACCAATCCATTATTAGATGAATATAATGACAAAAAACCAATAAAATAATAAGAATTCAGGCCGTAAATTGAAATGATACATCGCGTACCACTAAAGATCGATGCTGCAAAATGACGTACGCACTTAGTATCGCAGCGTCGTTGACTATGCGATGTTTTCTATTAAATTTAGTCGAGATCAGTCTGCTCGAGGGACAATTGTTCACGGAAGTGAGAATGTTGTTTCGTAGATTGAACGGCACAAGGTAGAGAGAGAATTGGCGCTGTCCACCAGCACTGCCTCGTAGCAATTTCGATCTGTTAATTAAAGTTCAGCTGTTGCCAACGTCTCCTTGGCCTGTTCCGGGAGACAGACGCAAATTGTTGAGTCCATGGGCCCGGTTCCTCTTCACAGACTTTGGCGAATCTTTTTCCGTTTCTCTTTTGCCTCCTAAAGTCTTCTAAGTCAAGTGATTCAACCAAAAACATCTTCTCATCGGATCTGGCGATGCAGCACCGTATTCATTCATATCCGTGTGACCCATCGTCGAACTTGTTCCAGAACGCCTGTATGTTGAGTTGTTGCTCAACTTTTCCAGTGCAATTTACGGATTTAAAGAACTTTTCTACCATCAGGATATATACAGTAGGTTACTAATTTATTTTAAGCATTTTAAGGCATTTTAAGCAAGACATGACATGTATATTTCACAATTGTCTACTTACACTCACAACAGACACTTTTTTCGTTGTAACATATGAGGCCTCGCATTGTTATATATAAATGCCGTTGTTATTCTTGCTCCACAACTAATATGCCCTTCTTTGTTGTCGACTTGACGTTTTTTGTTGGCTATGTAATGGATCTGTTACTTAACAGTTTGCTAGTTAATAGTAAAACACGCAATAAAATTAATTATCCAATTATAAGTTCATTATCAACGGCGTCGCTCTAACTATATAACATATTATTAATGAGGTGACCTTCGACCTGTAATGGTTCAATTTGGATTTTCGTAACTAGCTGGATATTGTTAGTAGATAGACAGTAACGTTCATCTAATTAGACCCAAATGGTTTCAAAGCGTTATTATATTCCACCTGCTATCGATACAACCTCATACGAAACAAAAGCTTGTATTTAGTCAAATCTTCTGAGATGGGGACTAAGACAGAGTCAATATATAGTGAACCGTACGAGTGAGTGAGTGAGTGAGTAAGTTTAATGCCTCGTCGCAGCTCTTAAGAAGCTGAGAAAATTCTTCTTGGGCAAGTGAAGAGATACACTTGCCCAAGAAGAAAATTCATGTTGTTGAAGAACATCGCTCTATTCTAGTATCAAATATTGTTGTTTTGTTTATGAGATGCTCTTCGTCCTTTGTTAAACCTTGCACCAGGTCCTGATAAGGAAGCGCTTTGCGAAAAAATGCCGGCGGTGATTATATATATATATGTATAAATTGGTGCTTATTAATCCAAGCTAATATAGTTTCTAGATTCATCCATAACGAGAAAATTGTGGCAGTGTCTTTAGGACTGTGTGAGAATATAAGACGTTCGCCTCGGACTCTGTCTACGATGCTGATACTGTACAGATGTACAAAATCAGACATATGTATATTCTTCATGTGGCATACGTATTTAACTTCTGATTAGATTAAACGGAAATACTACTCAAGAGAAAAAAAAAAACTATTCTCTTCTTGTAGCGCTATAAACTTAATTAAACATTGCCGTAGAAACATAATTATTACTCCTGAAAAGTTCGATAGAACTACCCAGAATCCTCAATAATGCAGCTTTCGAAATACACAACATCAAGGTCTTACTAATGTAAAACCTGTAATATATGTGTATTTTTTACAGTGATGCAGGACATATGAAACTGCTATAGGCGAACCCGCCAGGCTTTGAAATTGAGTAACGCTTGAGCTAGAATGATAATTTTTTTGTAGGTGTTAAACGTACTCTTCATTAGTTTTTTTACATATTTGATCTAGAGTTTTGATAGCTTAAAGAGCCATATATCTAAAAATTTATGCCCTCATATGTAATTTCATATGCATGTAGGTCTCCCACAGATAGTTCAGTTGCCGTTTTTAAAGGGCATGAATTTAGATCGAAAGAGTTGGGGGATTGAGGCCAACGTTATACATACATTCTTTTACTCAATCCAGGAAGTAATTGGGGTATGGTCATGGCGTCTAGCGTTGTTATCAAGCAAGCAAAGTGCGTGCTTTTAATTGCTGAACCAAAGGTTTACGAGTTCCCTAAGGGCCTCGAGATAGCGGGCTGCATTCGTTGATTTATTTTTGGCGAATATCTCGTAGTAGCAACCACCCGCGATGTCCACTACAAGCGCTACCATCGACTTACGGCCGAAGCTATTCGACACTGCTCCTGAATTCTATTTCTTTTCAGAAGGACGCCATTCTATCGATTGCTTCCTTTCGGGCTGGTGGTTGAGACTGAATCATGCTTCATCTATGCACTGTCGGATAGATCACTCATCAATACATGTGTAAATGTATCATGTCGTCGATGGCGTCCCGATCAGATAGTCGATGAAGTTTACGGTGTACGCATAAATAATCTGAAGTACGTGCACTCGTATCGCGCATGCGAGCACGAAGCTTGTTAAAAGAACGTTCGTTCAGGATAGATCAATGCCTGACATGATAATAGAATTCGTTACCTAATCTATTTCATTTCAGCCTTAGAAAGACGAATGGATATGTCTCGTTGCGAGATGTTGATGAGATCCGACATAGGTGCGGCTAGTCTATGAATCTGGATCAATATGTATTTTAAGTACTAAGAAAGAGTTGAATAATCTTGAGATGCTCGTGTTTAAATACCAGGTTAGAATTAAATATGGGAAGCACTAATCTTAATTTTACGATTGAGCTAATTCTGCCCTAGGGTGCCACATTATAGGACAATTTTCATTTTTGAACCTATATTCTTTAAAATTCGGGACCATTTATTCAAAAATCTTTATTTGGGTTTTTTTTAGCAAACGCTATACATCGAGCTACTAAGAATCTGTCGATTCGAGTAGCTGCACCCTGAAAGCATGCCGGCCTCCACATGTCCCGTATAAACGTTATGTTCGGTAGAGTAAGTGCTTCGAAGCATTAGTTGGAAACGTTTTAAGGGAGTCTTGAACGCGAAAATCAGCCTCGTGAGATACCCGCTGTGAAGGTGAGCAATGAACTGCGGAGAGACATTGCTAGAGCTCATCCACCCCAAACTGTAGAGCTATTAATATAGAAATTTAATGTACAACAAAAGATACTATACTCGTTCATGGTGGAATTAGTAAGGTAAAAAAAATTTAACGAATGGGTATGACACGGTCCGGGCTGGGTTGACATGCAAAAACACTAGCTTTATTGTGTCGTTCTTATCAACGAATATATAATTTGTACAATGGATTTCCTACATTGGGCCGCGTCAATGGGTAAATGCAAGCCAACTGGCAATGAATCGTTGTATAGCAACTGGGCTCTCGATTACGTCCGGCTATATCGAATGTGACCCAAATATATAACTATGTACAGGATGGCAACACAGCGCAGTGAATATCATCATGGCCGCTGTCGCCATAGCGCAATATTTCGCTTGGCAACAGCTCAAAGGGTCTATTCTTTTTTTTTTTTTTTTTCTTTGCTACACTATATTATTACAGAATAGTCTATATCTATGGAAAATTATTCTTTTTGAGAAGGGATACTAAGCAATTGTATCGTTTTTCATAAGCGTGCCTATAGTTTTTTTTTTTTTTGCTCAATTTTACAACAAATGAAAGACACGTGAATCATTACTACCGTCTCCGGTAGCCTATTCCGTTCTACAACTATGATGTACGCTTGGTTTCATGTACACCTGCTTAAAAGCTGTACGTACTTTGATATATAATTGAATTATCTGTGCTATCTATAATCTTCAGGCGAACTTCTATGTGTATAGATAACCAATTGAACATTGTGATGCGTTCAGTGGTCATGGTCTGGGTAGTTGATGGATGTCCTTTTGGTTGCGTTTCCATCATAAGCATAATGAAGAACTATGTGACCATAATGGCATAAGTTATTACAGATATTGATAATCAGGGAAATAGGGAAAAACGAAGTATTATCATGAAGCGCTTGTATGCTTGCCATACCGTCTTACAGGTCAGTTGGAAGAACTCTAACCTGCTTCGACAAGACCCATTCCGGTTAGATTTCTTGTGGAAGCAAGCAGGTCGTTGGCGATATACCGAAAAAGGAACTATTATTCCGACGACTTTTTCACGTAAAGAAAGTAACTTAAGCTGTTGTATTTGATTAATTTTATAGTATACAGGCGTACTGAACTGATCATATCCCGAGAATATGGTTAAGTCAAAATCAGTCGAAATTATGATCACACATGCAAACGCTATGTCAAGAAATGGCGGCAAAATTCAAATTTTGTAGTTGCTGGTTACCACAAGAAATGTTCACAACGGAATTTGAATATCTGATGTGTGCACACGGCAGAGTAAATGTCTGATCAGATATAAGTACTATACTATGCGTTAGCTTTGTATGTGAGTGATACCTTACCACTGTAGTACACAAATACTTTGCGAAACTATTGGCAAACAATGGAGGTCTTGCTATAGAACGATAGTGCGTCGTTAGTTCCAGTCTCATTTGTTTATTTATTATGTTATTCTATGCAAAGTACATCGCCTGTGTAAATAGAACCACGCGATACGTGGTAGAATTTATTTTTCAAGATAAACATGTTTGGTGGCTTCTTCAATATTAAAAAGCTATTTTTAATGCGTTAGTAGCATCTGAGTCGTTGTTTTCCCAATCGATTTCACAATAGAGTGTTTATAGAATTTGGGTTACGAATTTAAGACTATTGAAAAGTCCTATAGTAGGCAAGCAATAGTATCCCATATGCTCACCACCGAAAGTACACAACGGCGAAGAAAAACAAGCGGTATCTTTTTACATAAACAGAAAATTTACCTCTAACCGAAGTGATTAAATAAAAGCATTAGTCATACTTCCGTTCTTTTAAATCAGGTTATGGTAGTAACACTATTACTCTTTAGTTTGACCGAAATACAAACTAAATGTTGTTAATTCTCTTCGTTGACTACCGGCAGGTTGTCTTACTAACCTAAGGCTAGCCCTAGATTCGTTTCGGCCTAAAAATAAATCTCGAGAAAACAATATCACGTCTACTATCCACCTTTTTGATACAGTATAAGGATGTACTAGTTAGAAGACAGTCTAGTCCTATTTACTGGCCTGATGTAAACTTATAGTATTTACTCGCTTAGATAAATATATTTTGTATTAAAATAGTTCAGTGCTGAAAACAGACAACCCAGACGTGATCGAGCAAAACTTAACAAAAAGTTTGCATCAAATATTCGGTTAATCCGGTATCGCTAGATTTTGTAAAACATTCTTGGTAGCTCAACGCCTTCGATGTCCTATCATTCATATGCTCGCTATAAAGCGAGCGAGCGTAATGAACTCGCACGGACAACAGCACGATCCTAAACTTGAAAGGTTACTTGAGGTATACCTTAATGGTTTATTTTTAGGATAAGGTCCTACCTAGTTTACTCCAGCAAATGGAATTAGACCACAGTTAGACTCCAACAGATATTAGAATTGGGTTGAACTGCGTGTGACGGCGGCCTGCAGACGTGATGAGGGTATAACCTTTGCTCTCAATAATGACCTCCAGCTAAGCATAAAAGGCTCAATTCTATCAGTTAACTCTTGTGGTCCTGGGCTACTAGAGATTATTTGAAGTTAGACCTGTAATAAATATTTATTGCTTCCAATTTTTACATGAATGTAGACGAACCACCATGGCCTTACGTGCACTAGAAAGTACCGTCTAGAAAATGAAAAAGCGTATTAAGGAATCTTTATGGAAACAACAGGTAACCAGTTAGATAATGTGTTAAAAATAAGCATGCGATGATAATAGTAAGCTTGCAAGCATTGAACATGCTTAGCAACCATAAGGTTGCATTTCCCTGGGCTTTATTTATGTTTATATTTTTGACTTGGGAGTGTCTGTTTTGTTCTACCGACCAAGGTAATCGCTACAACAACATACATACATACATAGTAAGTTAGTCATATAAAACACACAAACAAACACACAATAACATACTGTGCATTTCAGCACGCATTTACTACGTTCTTTCGTCAGGAAATATATAACAACAGGTAGTTCTATCGGGACGGGGCTACAGCTGCTGTTATCAGAAGCTGCTTATTTGAATAGTGCATAACGAGTATAGCTAAAATCCAAGAGGAAAAGGAAATCAGAGGGAGTTTATTGGTTTATAGGCTGGTTCATGCCAACAACAATAAAGCAAACAGAGGCTTCATCGAACTATTATGGTAGCACAAATGTTACTATCTGACAGTGTCAAGCAGAATAAACTAACCTCAACGTGTTGGTAAGCAATCACAGAGAGTTATACATTATCCCTTCGATACGTACATGTATGTATGTCATTCAGGACATCCTCTATATCGGCAAAGACATTTCTATTAGCTTTATACTATAAAGTTCCGCCCCTGCCCATAATTGACCTATTTTTGTCGTGTGAGCCTATTTCTATATCTTTACAACGACGCATTTACTCGTCTGTTAGCGCAGACCCACAGCCAGTTCAGTTACTACACATAAAAGGTAGGACAATCAATGAGCTTGCGTGTTACCTACCGCTCGTCTTACCCTAGATAAAAGCTGCGAGCTATACTGACAGCTATTCCCAAATTATTAATTTAATAAAATAATTTTATTCCAGTTAAAACGCTAATTCAGGCTGTTTTACTTCAACGTTCAAGTTTTCTCGAGTATTTCTTTTGAGTCGGATGAGCGCCCTGTGAATATATTTATAGGGGTCCTATGCGCATGCCATTTACAGTAGCTACCATGGCTAAAAAGTAGAAGTTGAGCTCGCCATTTCTTTAAAATAGGAAAGCCTATATGGCAAGGTGCGATCGACAGGTCTACACAAACAGAAAATGTATAAGTTCCAATGGTATGCTATATTTGCCACTGGTACGATTTAAACGAAGTAAAAAGTCGATGTATACACACTAGTTCAGCAAGAAATCACTAAGGATTGTCCGTTGCTTCTGTCATATATATA